>NC_056726.1:1813072241-1813182241 GCF_019279795.1 Protopterus annectens | reverse complement strand
GTAGTCGTCACTCACTATGTGCGGCTCTAAACCACCCCAAACCCGCCAAAGTGTAGGGCTGTGTCACCCACATCAGCACACCTATGTTTACCAATGCTGGGATTGCACTACATTGGGGAAGAGGACATATAGCCTGGCAGCACCATCGTCAATTACATTAAAGTAGCAGACTGATTATTTACTGATGTGTTGTTTTGCCTATTATGTCTTGGTGGAATTACATAGGCTAAAATGGGTTCACTGCAAAATTAAGTACATCCATGTGTGCAATATTCTCTGTGTATTGCATCAACACCAAAGCCTCTGTGTGACACAAACATGTGTGTGTGCCACCCAGTACACTTACCATTGTCCACTGTAGAAGGGCTGCTGACATCAGCCACCATGCACTCTCCTGTATATACCCCTCAGACTTATCAGCCATGTAGCATATGCAGTAACTCTTATACAGACCTGTTACTTGTGTTCAGCTGTATCCAGGATATGACAGTCAATATATCACCACAGTGCCATACCCTTTGTAAGAAACAACAGCAGATCAACATCCTGCTGATGAATAGACACTTACAATACAAACTGAATACATTATGGGGACCACTATCAGTCAGTGTTAATAACAGTTATAATGCATCATGGCTGGACAGCTACACATCCAGATATGTAAGCATTAAACTTTCCTGCTGAAAACATGTTACACAGCATTACATTGCTACACCTTAGTACATTCACCCTGTGCATAAGAACCATATTAGCCTGTCTCTGCATCGATGATATGGATGACAGGGATGTGGCACAGGTATCCTCATATGTACAGGGTGTGTTGTGGGTTTGCCAGAGACCTAGGCTGAGACGTTTGGTTGACATGTGTGTATGTTTGGGGGTTTCATTATTAATTGGGCTGTGCAGATGTGGTATGTGTAGGTATGGAGGTGCCCTAGCTATGTTGGTCAAGTGTATGTGTGTGTGTGTGTGTGTGTGTGTGTGTGTGTGTGTGTGTGTGTGTGTGTGTATGTATGCAGACAGTTCATCCATGTAGCTGCCCTGTTCATGGGTTTGTTGGACAGCTGCAGACCGTACATGGCAGGATGTGCAGTTCACCATCTCCAGCCAAAGACACGAGAACTGTGCTTGCCAGGGGTTCCACAGGCACTACCGGGTACAAGGCCAGATATGGTATGCTCCCCTGATGATGACAATTGCCCGCTGGATCCAGGTCCCTATTGGGACCAGCCAGGGCCATGTGCACATGGCCTACTGTGTTGTGGTGTGGCTAGGACTCCCCTGCAGAGCTGGTGCTGGTACTGCCACTACAGGAGTGGCTCTGACTTGTTGCATGTCTACGTAGACCTCCACCTGTTGGTGTTGCTGACCTAAGTCCACGTGGCTGTCACCATACTCCCACCATATGCTCTAACACTGACATTGCACAGTAGAGGATTCCCACCATCTCACCCAACCATCTAGCCAGGACCTCTGCAAAATAACGGTGGGCACCTGCAAGATCACAGATGTTGTCAACAGCAGAATGAGTAGCCCTCTGGAGCCTCAGACCTTGTCTGGTATAATGTTCCATACTTGCCTGTCCCTCCATGATGGCCTGAAACATGTGTCTGATGACACCTGCTGTGGCACCTCTGCCAGGAGCAAGATGTCCAGCACCCCTCCTAGAAGCACCCCTGTACATCTGCCTGTGTGGTACCTCACCGGCCATGTGGCTATGGCTACTGTGTACAGACACACTTGCCATAGTCACCACACTGTTCTGTCCCATGCCACCACCTGCCAACTGTCCCTCATCTATGGCCACTGGTGATGGCGTATGTACGTGCAATGTGGCTGTGTGCGGGGATGGGGTGGATTACAGTGGGATGTCAACCAATGGCACAGCTTCAGCCCCTGACAACCCCACCTGTGCCTCACCATACCTATCATACTTGTCAGAGTCTGTATGGACACTAACATCAGTTCGCCTGCAGGAGGGACCGTGATCCACCTCGCCACCTCTGAGGGGAAAACAGAAAATGTTCTTTAGGACCTGTACATCATTGCTTACCTCTACACACATGCACACACATACACACACACACACACACACACACACACACACACACACACACACACACACACACACACACACACACACACACACACTTACAGGTGAGGTGGCACAAAGATATTACACAGACCTCTCATTACACAACTGTCAACATGCATGACATATGGCACTCAGCAGCATGCACTGCAGCTATACTCAATCCCTGTTACCAACATTATACATCTCTGTGATGCATGAGTTGTGTTAGTAGGTGATGCCCTTTCCCCTGGAACACAATGCATCCATGTACACAGTATTGCTGTGCACCTGTTCAGCACCCTGCCATGTACTATGCACCATACCCATACACACCATTGCTGAATGTGTATATGTGTGGCAGTTATGTTTGCTCTGTTGATCACAGCCCCTATGTGTTTGTCTGACACATACCTGGGTTGATATGAGGACAGATGTCAACAGTGAACTCCTGATGTCCGATTTGCAGATCTCATCATCAGCAGTGCATGTATGAGCAATACAATCCGATTATATTGGTAACCTCCAAAGCTTAATGTGGGTATTAGGAGTGTGCACACCCTTATTAACATGCCACCCTCTTCCCTGATATGCCATGGGGCAACAGTACTGCATATGTTAACATTACACACACATGATATGTGAGATATGACCTGTGCAATCAAATGCAGTATCAAACAAATGTGTTGGTTGTGCAGATGTTGATTGGGATGCCTACAATGTGTGGGTTGCATAAGTGTGCACACTCTTAACATAATGGTTTGTTGAAGCACCTGTTAAGTGAACTATCAGTCACTATTCCTGGAATGTGTATACTAGTGTGGCCCATCTTCACTTGCCTTTATTTGGTCACTCCGCCCTACAAATTTCCCCCAACTCTGCCAGATTGCAAAGTCAGCTCATGTTCACAGCCCTTGAAGGCCACACAGTGCCTTTACTATTGCTGTGAAGCCAGGGTTATGTCTGGTACAATGCATGACCTTGACTGTGTTCAGATACAGCCATTCTTAACAAGCTTTGAATATATGTTTCAGTTCACTGTTGTGTTTCAGGATGACACCCCTCCCCATCCTCAGCCTTTTTGCAGATGCTTGACAGTTATGGGCTACACATCAGTGTCATTTTGCAGTGTCCCAAATTCAGAACACCATGTCTACCAGCCTAGTTCCTGCTAATGAACAGCAAGCCTAAAGGTGTACACTGGCACCAGCAATGTACAGATGTGGATGGTGGGCCTGGGGTAGAGTGAGGTGTTGCTTGTGCAGCGCATGTATCTTTATTAATACTGTCTGTAGGTTTCAGCCATAGTCTTGGTACACCATTACACTGCAACACATGCCTTTGGGAGACTTGATGTTATGCATATGCTACCTGTTGAGAGCCCTGGATGATGTCTCCTGTGGAACAACCACTCCATCTGATTACCCTAAACCATAGGCAACACTTATGCAGAGTAAAGGTAATTGTTGACACAGGTACTACACAGGCAGTACTTGCTGGACATTCCTGAAAGTCCCTTAGTGTTGCTGCATATATCTGGGCAACCTCTGTGACCAGTCTGCAACATATGTTGTCATCTGTCTTGGATGAGCATCACTTTATTTTCTACATTAATGGTGTCCCATACTTCAGCGACACATACATGCTTCTCTGCACTGTTTGAAATGGTATATGCAATGGCGAGGTAAGGTTACTTCTCCCACTACTGAGTGCTACCTTTTGGATATGGGATCCATTCTATGGTTTGGAAGATGTGTGCAAGCCATGGCTGCCTCTGTTGCAGGTGAGTTGGTAAATGTCATGGACATACTTCTTGGGCAGCAGACAATTACGTGGTGTGACATTGAGGACCCGTACTTGATGGAAGGTGCATACTCAAGATGAGTGAATGCTGCAGTACCTCAAAAGCTGCTTCCACAATATGTTATTTGCAGTATGTGCACACATATGCTTTCATTGCTTGTTAAGGTATGTATTCCCCATATAGGCTCATAGCTTCATAGGTAAGTACTAGGCTATATGCCCAAGGGCATCTATAAGCCTAGCCAGAATGTGTTGACTTTCACTGCCCCCTTAGATTAGTTTCCTGTGCCTCTGTCCAGCAGAGCCATTAGTTCCCTGTGCCTCTGTCCAGCAGAGCCACTACAGTGATCCCCGGGGTAAATTTTCTGTTTCCCATCCACTCGTCAAGGTTTCTCTTGAAGAGTGTTAGTGAGTGGCTCTGCCTAATGTAGATTAGAATCCTGTTCCAAAGCTTGGGGAGTCTCTGAGACAGGAATCTATCCCTCCAGCACTGAGTACTTACACACTGCTGGGACATTATCCCTCTGCCTTGATTCTTGGATCCACTGGTCCAAAAGCTCCCTCTTCCTCTGTTTCAGGTCAGCAAAGTGGTGTCTGACCTGCTCACCAGTCAGAGGGATACCAGTGGCACTGGTGAGGTCACGGGCGAGACAGTCCCAGGCTTCTGCTTTATATTGGAAGCCTTGGCACTGGCCCCGCAGCAGTCTCTCATCATGTTTTTTTACCAGGAGTCCTACCATGACCTTGGACTCCTGGATGCCCCAGCGCTGTGCCCGGAAGCGCAATCCCTCTCCAACTCCAGCCATGCTGCCTACAGTGGGAAGCTGCAACCAGTTATAAGCTGTATTCCTGCCTGTTGGGTTTAAATAAGGCCAATTTCCTGCCCTTTGCCGTGATTGGATGGTTTTGAATATGCTGAGCTAAGCTAAGCTATGGGCAAACCTGCTTAGCTAAGGTTGGCATTACTTAAAGGGACAGGTTCAGCACTGTTTACCAATGGGCAAATCCCTTAGCTGGGCTACTCATTGCTTAGCAGTCATATTTACATAATGCTTACACCTGGTAAGCAGAGCTCTGCAATGCTTAGCATTGCTTACTTTTCATTTTATAGACTATCTGCTGTATGGCATTGATTCATCATTCATTACATATTATAAATTTGTTTACTGTCCTTGACATCCCCCAATGTGTTTTCATTACATTTATTCATGCGTGACTATACTGTATGGGGCACTTGTGTTTATATGGGGATTTCACAACTTTAGTACACTGACACCTCACATCTGGACCTAATGCAGTAATACCAGGAATAACTTATTCTTGCATGGCTACTTGCTGAATCCCAGGGATTGTCTTTCTAGGAGATAAAGATCTCTAAATGATATAGATGGTGTTTGGGCAGTGTATCCATGGGCCTGGTAGGCTGGTGTCTTTCATTATGCTCAAGAGGGGGAGTTGAAGCATTTCTAGTAGCTATGATTATAAGATATTAAGTCTAGTAATGATGGATGGAGAGGGATAAGCAAAGATTCTTACTGAGAAATGTTCATGGCCCCAGTAGACATAGACTTGCCTTTTTTATAGACCATTTTCTAGAAATACCAAAGCTTGCACATCACCGCAGTAATATTTTTAATGGAGGTGATTCGAACACTTCATTAAATATTCTCATTACTAGAAGCTCTACATATAGTGAATCTAATTTAAATCCCATAAAGTTTTGAATACTCTTTTCCCTCAATATGATTTAATAGAGTCTAGGGGAATATTTTACCTGGGTGATGATGTGTAGATTGAATGTCTGGTTAATGGAGAAGGCTCTTTTATTAAAAGTTAAACATCTAACATTTAAAGTGAGCAAATAAAGAGCAAGCATTTCATCATTTTCAGTTTTAATACATGCCAGTTGTGTCCCCAATATCCTTACATGCTCAGACCTACACCAAAAAAGAGTCAATATTAAATCAGTGAAAAGGCATTACAGCAAATGCCATTTCACCGACACATCCACACCGAAACCCCATAACAGCAAAACCTTAGGTCACCAATTTTTTCCCCATGGAAATAAATCGGCAGACCAACACAACATAACAAACCACTTAAAACATTGCAATAAGCCCCCCCACTCCCCCAATGTGGGGGCTGTCCCCCTCACACCCCCCAACTGAATGTACCAGCTCTGAGATTGCACTACAGTGGGATAAAGGGCAATGTCATGGCTCAGGCCAAGCAATTTTTTTCCCTGGGAAAAAAATCGCTGACCTGAGCTTTCACTGTTATGGGGTTTAACTGCAGAGGTGTCGGCGAACTGTTTTGCTAATCTGATATAGACCCCCCCAAAAATATATCCAATACCATTCCAGACCCATATACATTATGATGAATCAGTTTCAATTAACCTATAACCTACCCATTCTCCCTCTTATATTACCTTTATACAGCTAGCCATCAAATAAATACCCTACACATCTAATTAGCTACCATATAGCAAAATTATGGTTGTACATAAACTAGAAAAGCACCAGAAATGTTCACTTAAGCCACACTTTCCTTCTATTTTTAGTCTCACACCATCTTGACATCCAAAAAATATTTCATGGTGCCATTCATTGTTCATGCTATCTCCTCTCCAAACATACACAACACCCTTTAGGAACCATATTTTATACCTTAAATTCAGACATACTGTCTTTAGTCCTTTGCCACATTTCAGGATATGACTCAAACAAAAATTAACCAATTCTTCCTGTAATTTCTCCCCTTAGTGTCTATTCTCCAAAATTTATTAAGCATAAATAAGCAATGTCAGGGCAGCATACATTTATATAAAAAAAAATACAGCAAAAAATTATTTTTCATGTACCCTTAGCCACTGACTTGCTAGACAACCAGTGTGCATTACTGGCCCTTTTCTTCTTCTTTTCCTCTTCTCATAACACAGATCATCTGCTCTTCCATCTTCATCCAATTTTAGCCCCTTTCATTCATCTGTACAGACTTCTTTGTCAAGCTGCAACAAGCACCATTGAATGAAAACACAAACACAAAAGGGAAAAAGTGAGCAATTCTGTGTTATATCGCATCCACTTTTACAGGTAACCCTACTTTGTCTGATCCTTCTTTCATCTTTCATTTGCAAGACTCATCTCACTCACCTCTCAGGTGAATCTTCTTCTTCTTGTCCATGAGCTTATCTTCTTCAACAGCTGTCTTCAAACATTGCTTCTCCACCCATTCTTACCCTACTACCACTCCTTTTCCTCTCCTTAATCTCTTCCTTTTGTATATCCAATTTCCCCAGGTCCTCCCAATCATTTCCCTGTTGCTTTCTTTCCTTCAGATGAGATATTTTTCTTATAATTCTTTTCATTACTTTAGCACTTACACTTTGATCACTTTGCTCCCTCCTTTCTGACCTCTGACCTGGCTATTTTTTCTTTTCATTTGTCTGCTATCCCTACTCCAGTTCACTGGCATATTTGATCCTATTTCCATTTGTAGTCCCCTAAAAATTCAGTTCCCTTCCATGCCTCAGTTTAATACACTATAAGTGGCCTCCCTTTCCCAAGCAGTACACCAATGTTAAATTGACTATTTGCTGGAGTATTTCAGTGGTCTCCCTTTCTATTTGGAAATCTATGACCTGCAACTCAACAACAACTTTTTGTACCCATTCATTCATAAACTGGACAAGTTCTCTATCCCCTCAGTCCTCCATAAGACTCACCTCCTAAAAGTTTTCTTTTCTGGCTTGATGCAAAGTCATCTTGTTTCTCTAACAGAGTCTATGCATAAATACAGTCTCTATCCCGTTTCCCAACTTTATCTTCTATTGTAGTGATTCTGCAGTGCACCTCACTTACTGCCTTTTTTGTTTCTGTATTGCCTGGTTTTCCTCACCTCCAGCCAGACAGCAACAATAGAACTTGTAAAGTTTCTACATGGGCTAAAATACAATCTATCTTTTCCTCTACCAACTTAATTCTACCAGTGAAAATAATACTGCTGATAACACACTATTTAATATAAAAAAACACAAATTAAAAGCAGAACATTTGATTACACAGCCATTGTGACTGTCAGCTCATGTGACCACCTAAGTAATCACAGTTTGTAATTTAACTATGCATTTTTCATTTATCAGTAGACAGATGTAAGACTGTAAAACAGATAAACATATGTCATAAATCTTAAGGGCTCATTTGCTATGCACTCTAGTCCTTTGCAGGATAAAATGTGATTTAATTAATTACTTATAAGTAACCTACATCACTGCAGCAGCAGAAAACCCAGAATTATAATTGTTCTGCTTAAGGATGCTGTGATCTAGCATTTTTATAATACATAAGCTATGTATTTGATAATTTATTGGGCAACTTCACGTGAGTTAAGTAATCCTCATCCATCTTAGACTGCTGAATAAACTGTACTAGGATAAGAGGTATGTTGTAGAATATCCAGGTCACAAACACTGAATGCATTGACTGATGTGAAATGTAATCTCTGCATGACAGATCTAAGTGATGACTCACAGTTTGTACCTGGAGAGCTTAGCTAACTATACTATGCAAACATCTAGAGACAGCCCAAGTTCATATGATTAGTCACTTTACAGTCTAGCTAGTAATCAATGCAAAGTTCGTCTTTGTCACCTTATAGATCATACAGCTTACTTCTTCTCCCAGTGAAGACAGCATAATCTTCTCACTTCAGATATGATATAGCTTAGTTGGTGCGAAGGCCTTTATATGATATAAGGTAAGATATCTCTTAATCTGTCAGTGCTGTGCTAGATATAGAGAACTGATACACCATCAGCTTTATTCCACTGCTTGCCAAGGCCTATGATCTGATGATGGAATACCAGTTTGTTTTGGTTGCATGCATGTCAGTTAATTATTACTCATTTTTCTCATCACTTAGACCATCCTCCTAGGCATGTGCATAAGGAATACTGGGTTACCTTAGTCACAGTGACATTAGAGTAAAGCAGGCCCTAGGACAACCCAGTCAACAAATTTCAAATCAAATCATGAAAAGAAATACAGGAAGGAAGAAAGGTAGAAAGGAAGAAATAAATAAATAAGTAAAGAAAATGTCAGCAAGAATAAAAAAGGAAATGGAGCAAATACCCTATTTGTACCACTTGTATTTAGCAATGTTGACTTTCTGCTTTAGCTGTAGTCCAGGACTTCACCTTTGTCCTGCTAAACCTCTGGTAAATATCCATAGTAATTCAGTACGACCACAACACAAGAGCTTTGTGCTTATACATGCAAATAAATGCAATCTTTTTCTGCAAGATGAACAAGGTATGAACATGGATTCTGCTATGAAACTATTGCTTACTGCTGTTATTGATTTGTGGTTCAACCAAATGTTACTTACGACCTACTGGTGTTACAGGCTATACTGAGAAGAAAGATATGGCAAAACTGGTGGTGGTGTACTCATGTATCTTATATAATGCCTCATGAACAGCCCAAAACCAAAATGTACTTCAAATTTAGCTGAAAGGAGAAAAGTACCTTAAATATATTTATTTAGTGTCCGACTTAAGCTGGCACATAAGCAACTTCCATCATCACCAGGAACAGCATAACTATAGTGAATGAGCAGACATCTGCTATCTCAGTTTAATATTGCAGGCAATTTAGCTTAGTTTTCTTTTCTTTTTGTCTGAAAACTGAAAAAAAAGAAGTTAAACAAATAAACCTGCTATATGAAAATGCAAATAAAAACTAAATTTGATAGAAAATCTCTCTCTCTCTCTCTCTCTCTCTATAGATATATATATATATATATATATATATATATATATATATATATATATATATATATATATATATATATATGGATCTACCTTACAAGTTTGACACTTCACAAGACTGACATTTAGAACGACTAGACCACAAGAACGAAACCACAAAAACACGAAAGTTCACATGCCCGACAAACCACAACCCCGAAAGCTAACAAAACAAAAAGTTCGCTGTTCCACACAACACACACACAACACAAGCACAACAACAACCTAAAAAACCTACACTACACCTTACACACAACTATCTATGCACTAACCTTAACCCAAACCCTAACCCTAAGGTCTGTCACTATCTCACACTTACCTTACCCGCACCCTAACCCTAATTCACTTAATCCGCCCCTAACCCTCAAGTCCCTCACTATGGCACACTTACTTTACCCGCACCCTAACGCTAACTCACTTAATCCGCCCCAACCCTCAAGTCCCTCACTATCGTGCACTTACCTTACCCTAACCCTAAATCCCTCACTATCGCACACTTACCTTACCCGCACCCTAACCCTAAGTCCCTTACTATCGCACACTCACCTTACCCACACCCTAACCCTAAATCCCTCACTATCGCATACTTACCGAGTTGCGCTCACACATTTCCCATGTCGGTGTCTTCGCTGTTGGGATTACAAGTTGTCGGTTATCTGCTCTGTCGGTCTTCTGGTCTTGTCGTTCTAAATATCAATCTTGTGAAGTGTCAAGCTTGTAAGGTAGATCTGTATATATATATATATATATATATATATATATATATATATATATATATATATATATATATATATATATATCTACTTCATATGTTCGACCATATGGTCTTGGCGATATGAAATTCGGCATTTTGAACTGTCAACCATGTGAAGGGGACCCATATACATACATATATATATATATATATATATATATATATATATATATATATATATATATATATATACACACACATATGTATAGTTTTCTGGTAAATTAATAAACTTATATAGCATTGAATGTACCATACTGGTATTGAGAAGAAACTACATAAAATTAAACAACGTAAATATTGAACTTGCAAAAAATCAAGACAGCAAAATGATTTTCTCTCCCAACCTTCACACTAAAACCCCCAACTGTTTTTTTAAGGTAAGGTGTTGGGTTAGGGTTGGGGGAAGAGGCAGGGTTAGAGTTACCACCCAACATTAGGGTAGGTAGGAGAAAAAACACTTCCCATAACACTGCCACTGCACAGGACATACTCACACACAATTATTGACACAAACTACATCTACTCTGATGAGATTTGAACTCATGACACCTGGTTTATTAAGCCTGTGCTCTAACACCTGAGCTACAGAGCCAGAAAGGCTCTTTATATGATGCTAACCCAAACCATAAAATACACAAGTTCAGACACAAAAACATAAAAACCTATCCCTTCTCCTATTCCCGACCCTAACCCAAACTTAAAAAGTGACTTGATGAGAGCCACACAGTAGACATCTGATGTACTGCAGGATTCAGCTGATTAACAGCTTATAGCTGTAACTGTCATGACTAAATACCAGGCAAACACTGTTGTAGACCAGCATAGTACATTTCACACCTGTGTGCCTTCAAAACAACAACTTAAATTAAAAATGTATTCGGAGTTAAAATATTAACATTAAGCTATTAGACCTCATGTTGTCCAATTTATTCACAAGCACATAATAAATACACTGTCAGCAGTAAACAAAACTATGAAACCAATGATCATACCCAAAGAGCCATTGCTCTTATGATTATCCTGTATACAGTATACTGCAATCACTTCTGTCCTTTATACTGTAACTATTCTGGAATGTAGCAGCCAAGCATTTACATACACACACACACACACACACACACACACACACACACACAAGCACTCTCATCCTCTCCAAACCCCACTCAGCTGTCTCGGCAAGCCATACTTTGACATTTTGAGTGTTTGGCGATCCATGCATTTCATGAAAAGCACCAACTCTGGCACTTATTGACCAAATGGGCATTTAACAATAGGCATGTAAGATATATATATATATATATATATATATATATATATATATATATATATATATATATATATATACATATATATATATATATATATATGAATGCCAAGCTCACTGTTGTTATCCTACATACTGACTAACCACTTACAATGGTAACAATAATGTCTCTGAGTAACCCTACTGGATTAGAAGGATCATTACTTAATTGATGAGTACTGTATGTTACTGGCAGTAATACGAAAATGTAACTTGATGAGTTATTCATATGTTATTGTTTTTTACTAGGTAGATAGCCCGGGGGACCACACAGAAACTAGCCATGCAACCAAGAGAGACTATTGGGTTTTCTGCCACTCTTATCAATGAAGGTCATACTGATTACCTTAGGAGAAACGTTGTGACTATGTATCATATTGCCAAGGGAGTGCTTGAAGGAGACTTTGATATGCAAGTGGAGTTTATTCAATAGGTAGGGAGTCGCTTTGTGAAGGATCTATCATTTGAAGAGATCTTATTTATGTTATGATTATGACTGAGGTCTTTTTTTAAGTGAATGATTTTAGTATTACCAGTATTTCTGTAGTGGAGGCAGTCTAGCAGGACAGAATTTTTCATAGCTCAGAAGGCGAAGCAGAGATTACTACATCGGAGCAGATGAGAGTCAGAGAAAGGTGAGATGGTTTGTAGTATTTCTGATTATCTAAGGGAACTTTGCCTTTTATTTTATTTTTATAAATATGCTGCAATCTTTGTGCGTGGATAGGCTGTTGGAGTGGTATATTCTAAATGTGGCACTGTATTCTGTAATAGGCCTAAGGAGGGAAAAATAGAGGGAGATAATGACATCATTGGACCTGGAAGATATACCATTGATAAGTAACTGACAGTGGTATAAGGATTTCCAAACTATAACTGAAGCATAATGGGGAAAGGATAATTCATTGTCATTGAAGATACCTATGTCTCTAATGACCATGTTAGTCTTAAATGGTGTCACATTTATACATTTATGTGATAATCAGTAGGATAGATTTGCTCATAAAAACAGCTACACTACAGTTTCTGATTATGATTCAAAATAATACTGCCCAGTCTCTTAAAGCAAGAATCAGGGAAAAAAAAAACAAATAATGAGAGACAAATGACCAGAATCAATGACAAACTCTAATTATTGTTGTTATATACTTTGAAAGTTGCTACAATGTATTTTTCCATCAACGTGTATTTTCAGAAGAACTTAAAGTCAGGAGCTCAAATGTTAGTCATTGTTTAGTGACTCATTTTCAATGATTTCCAGAACACCATGCATGCTATGAGGAATAAACCAAAAATGTGAGGCAAAATCAGAGGCATTCTGCAAATCATGGACAATTAATAGCTTTGATAATTCAGCTTTGTATCACATAAACAGTTTCCACCCCCCAAGAAATCCAACTTATTTATAGGTTCATAGGTTCATAGGTTGGTACTGGGCTATTGGCCCTAGGGCCTATACAAGCAGAGCCATAACAATTCCCTGGATATTTCTTCCCACAATATTTACTTCCCTGGACCCCCTGTCTAGCAGGGCAACTAATGTGATCCCCGGGGTGAATCTTCTATCTCCCATCCAATCCTTAAGGTTCCTTTTGAAGAGGGCCAAGGAGGCGTTCTGCTTGACATGTATGGGCAGTCTATTCCAGAGTATGGGGAGTCTCTGGGTCAGGAACCTATCCCTCCAGCATGTTTTGTTCATTGTGATGACAAGATTTATATCCCTGGAGTGTGTGGCTCTGAGGGATTGGAATTTCTTTAAGTGGAGCATGTCAAACAGCTCAGAGTTTGACATGGCCTTGTCTGTTAAGCAGAGATCGCCTCTGAGTAGACAATATGCCACAGAGCATAGCTGGAGTTTTTTTAGATGGTCAGCATAGGGCATCTGCTTTATGCCTGTGATTCTTTTAGTAAGATATTTCTGCGACCTTTCCAGCTGTTGCGGATGTCTTATGAGGTACATACTAAACGTGACGTTGTACTTTATAATGGGTCTAGTGATGGATGAGTACCATTGGACAATGACCTCCTTTTTTCTGGATGAAAAGCCCTTAGTGATGAGATGTGCCACATAGAAGGATTTCCTGACTGTTGTGGCAATGTGGTTATCGAAGGTGAGACCACTGTCCACCTGTGTCCCTAAGTCTCTCATCACACTTTTGGTGTTTAGTGTCCTGCCACCTGTGTGGTAATTCATGGGTACATGTTTTTTCCCAAAGGGGATAACTATACATTTCTTGGCATTAAGCTTGAGCCCATGGCTCTGGCACCAAGCATCTGTTTCTGTAAGGCCTTTTTGTAGAATATCCACATCATTTGGGGATTCAATAATGGCTCCCAGTTTGCAGTCATCTGCGAACTTTGTTAGCCAGAGTCCCTTAGCATTGACCTGTACTTCAGAGAAGTAGATGCCAAACAAGAGTGGTCCCAGGACTGAACCCTGAGGTACTCCACTTGGCACTTGTCTGGAGCTGGATTTGGTGTCGGCTACTTTTACAGTCTGGGTTCTGTCATTAAGCCAGTTGGCAACCCATCAAGTGACATAGGCATTTATGCCCAGCTTAGTAAGTTTATCTATGATTCCAGAGTGGGGGAATGGTGTCGAAGGCATTGGTGAGGTCCAGATAGGCTGTGTGGACTGCCTTACCCTCATCCACAGCTCTGGAGATTGATTCAAATGTACATTAATCATGCAAAGCCAGAAAGCAAATGACAAAACAGTAGATTACTTTCATCCACAAGTAATCCCACCAAAATTTACAGCCACTTTATTGCATACATCTCATCTGACTGCAATGAAAAATTGTACCCCTCAATATCTTAGGGCAAATATAATGGACAAAGTCAAAATAATTGAGGCACTAGGTTATTGTGTCACATTGACTAACCTGACCTCATGTAAAAATGGGAAAAAGGGTGTTAATGATGACAGTGATGATGACAGGGCTTAAAATCAGGGACACATTTTAAATTCTGCTCTCGTGTATTTAAAAGGTGGCTAATATAAAAGTGTTTGCATTGAAATACATTTTATAAAATATATGAAGTCATTATTTAGTGACTGCAGCAATCCAGACTTATGTGCCAGAAAACCACAAATTTTACAAGGAACTAAAGCAAAATATGAGGCACATATTTCTCAACTTCTTTGCTTAAGAAGTCTGAAAAAGCCAAAGATAAAGACAACACATTGGCTGTTCTAAAATATTGTTTTAATGCACTAATAAATGTAAATGAACAGATTTTTGCATCAGTGTTTACTTTCTGAATGATATGAAGTATGAACTCTAAAGCCTGAAACACCAAAATCTACAGAAACAAACCAAATAAACCAAATGAAAGCTGGTTCCTGGACCCAAAACAGCTGTTCTTAAAGTATCGCCGCCAAACTTTTAAAATTTGAACACTTTAATGGCGTAAAAACCATAAACCATTAAAACATGAGTGCTTTCATTTAAAACAGTGTTAAACTTCATCAGTCATAGTATTGAACACATTTCCTCTTTAAGTACTTCCTACTTGCATTTGATTGGTTATGGTCCTGCTTACTTCAACACCATAATTTCCTGTTTTAAAGTTACAGTGTCATTATTATATATAGTAATGTACATAGTACTTTATACAGAATTGTGTTAAAGAAAATAAGCCAAATTTATTGGCATTAAACTATTTTCTTCCTCTCCAATGCCTTTATCTTTAGAACTGGGGTAATTGAACTATGATCATTGATACCTGGCCAGCTATCAGCTTGCAAACGCACTTGCCATTTCAACTCTTTTAACTCTAAGTAAACACCCCCATGCCTTCTTGTCATAAATACAAACTTGATTAATGACCATGAACTTGAATTGATGCCCTACTTGGTCACTAATATGTTTGGTGAAAGCATTTTTTAAATTGTTCTTTCTTGTGGCATATTCATCCTCGTAAATTCTCTGCCAAAACTGCCTTTCTGTTTTGCCAATATAGAATACTGAGCATGCATCACAAATAGCAATGTATACCACTGCGTTTGATTTACAATTATATTTTCCTTTTATTTGATGTGTTTTGCTTCGTACAATAAACCTGTCTCCTATCTTTATTTTGTGGCACCACGTGCATGCTCCACATTTAGTCATACCATGCATGCCATTATAATTTTCTTGCCCTGTATACTTTAATAAGTCCTTAAAGGTCATTCCCTTCTGGTACACTGTAGTAGGTCTTTCACCTGCATAGTTCCTAACACAAGAGTCTTCTAACAAAATGGACCAGTTTTTCTCAAATATCCATTTCAAACTTCTACAATCTTCACTGTAAGTAATAATTGGAGCTTTAGAAAAATCCTGGCTATTAGCTGGGTGCAACTCCTGTGCTGGTTGACCCTTAGAAACAGGGAAATCATCCCCTAAGGACATATTCACATTCGTGTTGGTATCCTGGCTACTAATTCTACACATCCTATTCCTAGTATTAAGGATGGGTCTAAAGTAGCCCCCTTCTCTTTTCCTCATTACCTCCTGCATTAGCTCGTCAATCAAATTACTTGGACACACTCTCTTCAAAAACATTGAGCATAAGGTGCCACATTCCTCTATAAAATCTTCTGGCCCAGTCACCATACAAGCAGCTCTCACCAACTAACCTTTAATGACAGATCTCTTTTGATCCTTTCTATGTGTTGTGATTATATATCCCTCATTAACCTCGTCTTTGACTAAGTGAACATCCAAATAGTCCATATAGTTTGAGTTGATATTCCAAGTAAAGCACAAAAAAATGGTCGTGCTGTTAATATATCTTAAAAATTCTTCAAGGGACTCTTCCGAATCTTTCCATATCAAACTGATGTCATCCTGGAACCTATAATATGTTTTAATGCAATTATTAAACTTGGTGTTAAAAATGTAATGTCTCTCCCAATGGGCCATGATGATGTTTGCATATGCTCCCCAACAAGGGGACCCCATGGCAATCCCTCTTTTCTACAAGTAATACTTATTGTTAAAAGAAACAAATTATTACTGAGAACTAACTCTAACAATTCCATAATGAGGTTGAGTTCTCATGGGAAATTCCCTGTTACAGTAACATCTCCTTTACCCATTCTAGTCCTATTAGTTGAGGAATAACTGTGTATAAATCGCACACATCAATAGTTGCCATTATGTCTTTCTGGTCATATTCAATTCCATTCATGAATTTTAAAAAGGACCATGGGTCTCTATAAATCTGACTCATTTTTTAACACTTTTTTAAGTTCATAGTCTAAGTATTTGACACATGCTGATGTTATGGAGTCCCTTCCATCCACAAGTGGCCACATGGGGGGATTGTAAATACTTCTGTGGATCTTAGGGATTCCAAAGAAAACCGGAACTCTTGGTATCGTGATGTTTAAATAATTATATAAATTAAGATCTATCCTTTTCTCCAAGAAAATGTCACTCAGCTGGGTGGTAATTCTCCTGTATGCAAAGAAACAATCTCCAACCACAGTTCTGGATCTCTTCTATTCTGAGTACGAAAGTATCCAAGAAAAAGAATAGAACAAGAAAAACTCACTTTATTAAAACAAAGCTTTCGGGAATATCCCTTCCTCAGTGTTAATTTAATACATTTGAATTTAAATACATATATATATATATATATATATATATATATATATATATATATATATATACACAATACATCAAAACCACCTGACACAGCCATCCTATAAAAACATAGTATAAGAACAGATTAATTAACATTTAAAATTGTATGCTTCCATTAAAAAGGGAACTCAAGTATATATAAACATATTAGATATCATAACATTACCTAAAAGCAAATACATCTTGTATGAATATGCAAAACATATGTTATAAATACAAAAACACCATATACATCTGGATATATATATATATATATATATATATATATATATAAGGAATTAATGATACTGTTTCTGTTTAAACTCTAACATTGGTTTAACGGTAATCATATTATTTAAGCCTGGTTTTTTATCAGCATTCAGCCTTATGATCCATTTATATTCAGAGATGTCCAATTTATTATTTATATCACAAATAAATATTCAAATGTATTAAATTAACACTGAGGAAGGGATATTCCCGAAAGCTGTGTTTTAATAAAGTGAGTTTTTCTTGTTCTATTCGTTTTCTTGAATTCTCCTGTATGCCCCATTTAATTCATTTAGTGATACCGCCTCATAAGTATCAGTATTGAAGATCTCATTAATTTTGCTACTATAAATCTGTACACTCATAACAACAGCCCCTCCTTTATCCGGTTTCATTATTCTGACTTTCTCTGCCTGTAATAGTTTTAGGGAATCGTGTTCTTGTCTACTTAAGTTCCCATCATTACCTCTCACTTTTCTTCTATGGATATACAGATTTTTCAAATCCATTTGGAAAATTTTTTCATAAGTAACTAACCGGGGATGGAGGGGTGGGTTGTAGGTGGAACTGATGCTATACCTATTGTTCCCACTGTTGTACTTATTATCCTAATGTAATAACAAAAAATTCAATTTTCTTAAATATAATTTCAAATCTATAACAGTGTTAGTAAAATTAGACAACTTAGTGGGAACAAATGTCATGCCTTTGGGTAGTAGATTAGCCACATTATTATCAATGCATACTATAGAAAAATGATACACTTTAAAGTCTTTTTCTACATTTAAAACTATTGTACATTTGTTAGTCACAATGTTTCCTTCTCCACCCAGGACGTCATCATGCTGTTGGATTGTTACCCCAAGTTCATAAGTCTCATTAATGGCCGAAATCAATGGCTCATTGTAAAAAAGCAAGTTCATGTTCTCCAGGTCTTGTTCTTGGAGCTCGCTCCATGACGCCCCGCTCCTTGAAAACCCACCAGCCATTGTTGCCTGTTGTCAGAATTATTCCTGTTTCTAATTCTTTCAGACCTCCTCAATTTGGGGTGTTCCTTATTGCTTGTTCTTCTCAGTTCATATTGCCATTGATAGCCCCATTATGTGCACCATGAGTACTTGGTGCCCCATTCCTATTGTTACCCCTGTTTCTATATTGGGAGCCGGGAGGTTTCTGGTATGCAGAGCCATTGGCATAGTCATTTAAATCTCTAGTGATTTTGTTCATTTTCCCAGCTTTTAACTTTTCTAAATTTTGTTCAATACTACTGTAAATACGCAAATGTTCATATTTCATTTGCTCATAAGATACATCTTCTTCTTATAGCCCTTTCCAAGCCAGATAATTTGTTACAAAGAGCTTCAATGTCTTGGTCAATATAGTTAATTAATAAACTAAGTCTGGCATTATTTACATACTGCAATCCTCAGCAATTTACCAGAAAATGAAAAAAATTACAAGTGTTAGAGCAAAAATATGAGACAAAAATCAGGGACATTATGCATAATCAGGTGCAATTCAGTAAAAAGTTAGGATGGGGTGCTATCAGGAACAGATAAGAGCTACAGTAGCAAAAAAAAAAAATACCTGCCTAACACAGAAGAGCATGTCCAAAGCTAGTGGTGTTTGGCTTTGTTGGCCTGAATTTGTCCATAAAGAAGTCATATAGCTGAAACACTTGATGTCCTTAAGGGGTCATTTGATATATACCATGGACCTCTATTCTAGGAGGTTTCAGGTATCACACAGTAAAAATTCAAGTTTGGCTAGCTTTCTATTCTATTGAAACTTCCATTCATTGAAAGTGCATCTAGCAATCCTCTAAACTACAACAGACATACTGAGATACATAGCCAAACGGCATATATTGAAATACTAATTAGCAGTTATGTGAAGGTTGTAGGGATTCAAATACAATGTGTAACACATTTGCTAACAGTTTGGGACATGCAGTTTTTGACAGACTACATCCACTACAAACCAGAAAGATTTGTGGATGTATTTCATCTGGCTTCTATGACAACCATACAGTGTAACTCTTTGCAGCCTCATTACCTCTCAACCTCTTAGCCCAAAAATGAGAGACACACATAATCTTGAACAATTTTAAATGCTTAGGGGCAGCCCATTGTTCTCTGAAAAAAGTGACTTGATGAGAGCCACATAATAGACATATGATGGCTGTGAGGGAATCAATTTCTGTACTGTAGGAAGCAGCTGATTAACAGCTTATAGCCATAACTGTCATGACTAAATACCAACTGATTTAGACCAGCATAGTACATTTCATACCCATGTGCCTTCAAAACAACACCTTAAATTAAAAACGTATTCAGACTTAAAATATTAACATTAAGCTATTAGAACTCATGTTGTCTAGTTTATTCACAACCACATAATAAATACACTGTCAGCAGTAAACAAAGCTATGAAACTAATGATCATATCCAAAGAGCTATTGCTCTTATGATGATTATCCTGTATACAGTATACTGCAAACAGTTCTGTCCTTTACACTGCAACTAAGCTGGAATGTAACAGCCAAGCATTTACACAAACACACACACACACACACACACACACACACACACACACACACACACACACACACACACACACACAAAAACACACACGTGATTATCAGTTATAGACCCTTTCATGACTGTATACACCTCAGATGTCTGCTTGAGATCAAATAAACAAATGCATAAACTAGAATAAAATTGCCACAAAGATTCCAAAGACAACTACAAGGAATTCTATAACTATGTCAAGAATCTAAATGGTAATGCTCAAATCTGCTCTGAGCTACAACAGAATGGCATTAAATATACTGATCCCAAGGATATTGCCAATATCCTGGCAGATCGATTCAGTGCCAACTTCACCCCCGTCTCACCCCTTAAATGTAAAATGTAACAACAACTAGATAGCTCACTTCGGATAGATGCACAGTGAACACCGCTCGTACAAGGATAAAAATTTAATAACTCCACACAGAATGTAAATGCAGGTACAATTCCAGTAAGAAACTCCACACAGAATAAAGATGCAGGTGTAATTCCAGGTTAAGCGCTTTCAACTGTAATACACAGTCTTCCTCAGAACAAAGCATATCACACCTTGATAACACTTTATACCCATCTTAATTGAAAAATCTTTTACTAATTAGAAAAGAAAGCCCGCCAAAAAACTTAAAGGCATATCCTCTAGTATGTTGCCAAAACTGTGTGCTAAATATAATCCTAACACGAACATTTATAAATGTCTACTATCGACAAAAAACCTACATAGTCATACTATGTGTATAAAAAGTCATACAATAGAAAAATATCATACAATAATAACAAACATGAAAGAATGTCATTCAATAGTATATAATACATATAAAATATAAAATATGTATATAAGCCATGTGAAAAAGGCTGTACATACAGTGCTAGAATGATAGCAATATGTAAATGCATTCAATAATAAGAATAAAAATAAAAACATCAACCATATTGCAATTAAACTGAACTTCTAATAAAAACTGAGAGTATGCAGACATTACTCATTGAAGCACCAAAAAAGGTTTGATGCTAATGAAATCATTCAGGCCCGGTTTTCGGGTCGAATCACTTAATATCTGCCATCTACTTTCTCTAAGTGCTAATTCCATTTTCCAATTACCCCCATAAGGGGAAACTTGGACCTGATCAATTATACTGAAATGAAAGCTATGATCACTGCCTTTCTCCAAAATGTGTCTATATAAGGCATTTTTTGTGTCACATTTTGAAATCTTGTAATAATGTTCATACATCCGCTTCTTCAACTGTCTTTCCGTCTTGCCTATGTAATAGGCATTGCAACGTTTGCACAAGGCCACATATACAACACCTTTGGTGTCACAATTACCCGCAAGACTATTAATATATGTACCATTTATATCTTCTAATCTAAAAGCTTTATCCGGATTAATGTACCTACATTGATTGCACTTCCCACATTTAGTGGTACCTCTGTGGTTTGACCTGTTGACTCTTTCTCTGCTGCCACCTACCCTCTCCAATAAATTTTTCACATTCGGTGCTGTTTTATAGACGTGTTTGGGGGCTTTACCTAAAATCTCTTCACATCCCAATGCTACCACCAACTCCCAATGTCTGGCAAGTATGTCAGTGATCATATGTGTAAATGGTGTATATGTTAGAACACAAATTCTTTCACTAAAGGTATTCGACATTACCTTCTCCTTCTCCATACAATAATTTCCCAAGATAGGGGTATATTTATCTCCCCACTGACACTCAACTTGGTGGGTAACCTCCGTGACCAACTTCTTGGGATATCCACGGTTCAAAAAAAGATTTTTAATAGTCACAAGTTCAGTCCTCATAAGATCCCTGGTAGAGGACATCCTGGCTACCCTAATGCTTTGTCCTTTCAGTATATTTTTAAAAACATGGGGGGGATGGTTACTGGTATAGTGAATAAAATCATTGGAGAAGGTGGGCTTCCTGTATACTTTAGAAATAAAACCTTCATTGTTATGACTAATTAGTGTATCTAGATAGGAAATCTCCCTACGGCTGTAGTTATAAGTAAATTTCAAAAAATCCGTAGAGGAATTCAAATACACCATGAACTCTTCCAACCTGTCCTCTGAAGCATTCCATAGAATGAAAATATCATCCAAATATCTAACATAATGGATGATGTCCGAATAAAATTGACTGGTAAACACATGCCTAGACTCCCATTCAAGCATAACCAGGTTAGCATACATGGGAGCGCAAGCCGCTCCCATGGCCACTCCCCTGGCTTGCTTGAAATATTCACCTTCAAAAGCCACATAATTGTGGTCTAGAACCAGTCCCATCATATCACATATCAGATTGATTTTATCCCAACTAAATCCTGAATGCTTCCGTAGACTACTAGCAAATAGCTCCAGACCCTCCTCTTTGGGAATACTTGAAAAAAGATCTACAATGTCAATTGTGAGATAAATGATGTTGGGCTGCCATTTGTCCCTGGTGAGATCCCCCAAGAACCTCCATGAGTCTTTCATAATATGAGGGATGGCTTCATAAATATGTTTTAGCCAACGATCAATCAACTGGCCTATCTTAAAGGTCTTAGATCTTGATCCAGATACAATTGGTCGAAAGGGTGGGTTATCCAAAGACTGTGGATCTTCGGTATCCCCACCATTTTGGCCAAAATAGGATAGTCCGTCTTCAAAAAGGTGTATGTATCATTGGATATCCTATTGTCAATTAGATACTCCTCAATACTTAGGTCAATCCTTTTATGTCCAATATTGATTTGATTCAAAGAAACATTTTCATAGTTTCCTGACTCATGCAAAAGTTTATATATAGCTTCGTTGTATTCCTGGGTATAAAAGATCACCGCCCCTCCACCCTTATCGGGCTCCATGATTCTAATATCTCTGTTGCAAATGTATTTTTTGAGACAAGATCTCTCTGACAATGAGAGATTGTCAATAGGTGTAATCCTGTCTTTCCTAAGGTTCCTATGTGTGAGATAGATGTCATTGCACACTAATTTCTCATAATTGAGAATAGATGGATTGCACACGGGAATGTAGGTGCTTCTTTTCCGTAGGTCGGTACCACCTATACCAACTGCAGTTCCTACATTGTTAGGATTTTTGTCAAATAAAACAGCTAAATTAAGTCTACGGCAGTACATCTTAACCTCCTTGATGTTATCAACCAAGTTCATCCCTGACATGGGAATAAATTTCATCCCCTTACTTAGCAATTTGACAAAGTCTGTTTCAATTCTGATATCAGTGTAATTATAAAGTTTAAACCCTTCATATCCAATGATGTTCGGGTGAAGATTCTCAGTGACTGTTTCCACACAACCAATGTTGTAAATACTAAGTATATTACTGTCTCCGTTATTGGCTATATTCAACCTACTTTCATGCACAGAAAATGAAACAGATGGAGCACTAAATGAATTCTCATTGGAAACTGTAGATACTAGAGAATCTGGTATTGGATTACGCAACTTAGTATATTCATTGTTCAGTACTTCTGATGGTTTCTGGCGGGAAAAAACCTCCCCCCCTGAAAATTTTCATCTCTAAAACTACTTTTAGATTGTTTTCTCATGGTACGTTGAAAGTTTCGAGTAGTATCTGAAACCCTATTAGAAGGCCATACATAAGCTCTATTGTGTTTGTATAACTCCATATCACGTGTAAATTTTTTGTTTTTTCTCTCAACGCTATCAATGATCTTGTTCTCAGCCATCATATACTGTTTCTTATATAACTCTTTCCAGTGGTCAAAATCCACATGATTCGTGATAGTGGAATTCATACTTTCCACCTCTTTCGTCAACTTAATGAGCTTAAGGTCGTAATGTTTAATCAATAATTTAATATAGGCATACCCAAAGCCATCAAATAATTCATTAAATTCATAAATTGTATCTGTCTCATATACTATACCCAGGGGTAGTTTAAAAAACCTCAAACCCTTGGGTACTACTTTTAGTTTAAGACATCTAGCTAAATAGCTACAATCCACCTTTGTGTTTTTGATGGCCACAAGTTTGCGTCCAAAATCATAAATCATGTCCCTCAAAGACACTTGGGCCTCCTTATTACTATTAAAGTTTATATTGCATTCATAATCACCATCAGAATCAAAAAAATCAACATTGTCATCTAAAAATTGTTCAATCAGACCATTCCTTTTATCTCTAGTATAAATACAATCATTGTTATTACATGTATTAATTTTCTGGGCATAGCTCACTTTACCCTGGTTAGTGTTAACATATGTTCTACATACACTCGGTGATTTTTGCACACCAGTCTGATTAGTAATACCTTTAGGGGCCGACGTATTCTTAGAATTCCCATGTCCATAAGTCTTAACCAACAGAGGATCCTTCGGTCGAGCCCCAGTACATAGCTTTTCACGTCGCGCCTTGCTGAGGCTAAAATCGAAGGTAAAATCATGTTCAGAAACATTCAGTAACTGTTCATTAATAAAATGTCCCCCTTCCTGGTTAAAAGAATCCAAATCCATACCATTGTTGATATTGTCCTTGTCCGGTAAATCTATGTTGAAAGAAGCCAGATTTTTGTTGGAATCCGAGACACCGTCCGTGTCTCTTAACACTCTCGGGAAACCACAGTCCGGTGTACGAGGTGCGTCAACCACGTACTGTTCAGGAGATGACACAACCAAGCCTGGTTTACAATTCAAACATTCAGTTGCACCCACCGTGCTATTCTCAGCGACATCCCGTCGCAGTTCTTCCGTCACCTCATTGCGTCTTTCCTTGTTTGCAATTGTGGTTACTAGATTAGTAACCAGATCAGTAAGCCGAAGCACTTCTTGTTGTAGGGAAGATAAATCAGTTCTAAGTGAATCAAAGTCGTCCTTGCACAATAAAGCAGTCGCTGTTTCCACTGAAACATCCATCACGATAAAAGACAAAATAACCGTAAAATGTAACAACAACTAGATAGCTCACTTCGGATAGATGCACAGTGAACACCGCTCGTACAAGGATAAAAATTTAATAACTCCACACAGAATGTAAATGCAGGTACAATTCCAGTAAGAAACTCCACACAGAATAAAGATGCAGGTGTAATTTCAGGTTAAGCGCTTTCAACTGTAATACACAGTCTTCCTCAGAACACAGCATATCACACCTTGATAACACTTTATACCCATCTTAATTGAAAAATCTTTTACTAATTAGAAAAGAAAGCCCGCCAAAAAACTTAAAGGCATATCCTCTAGATATTGCCAATATCCTGGCAGATCGATTCAGTGCCAACTTCACCCCCGTCTCACCCCTTAAATGGCTCATCTCAATACTGGAAGACTGCCAAATTCCAGTAATAATGGCAACACAGGTAAAAAGCGCACTCTCCAAAGCTAAGAATACCGCATCCATGGGACCAGATGACATCCCGGGCTGTGTACTACATAAATTACAAAATGAACTGGCACCTCAACTAAGTGTCATGTTTAATCATACCCTCACCTCAGGCTTTCTGCCCACTGGGTGGTGCACAGCTACAGTTATCCCACTCCACAACGGGGGATCCACCTTGGATCCCGGGAACTACCTCCCCATCAGTCTGATGAGCCTTATCTGCAAGGCCATGGAATGTATCATCATGGAACTTATAAACAAAGACATTGGCAACCTTCAAACACTGGACCCCACCCAGTTTGGGTTCGTGAATGGCCAATCTTGTCTCCTGAACCTGATTGACTTCTTCGAATCAGTCTCCAGAGCCGTGGACGAGGGTAAGGCGGTCCACACAGCCTATCTGGACCTCGCCAAGGCCTTTGACACTATCCCCCACTCTGGAATCACAGATAAACTTACTAAGCTGGGCATTAATCCCTATGTCACTCGATGGGTTGCCAAATGGCTTACTGACAGAACCCACACTGTAAAAGTAACTGACGCCAAATCCAGCTCCAGACAAGTGACAAGTGGAGTACCTCAGGGTTCAGTCCTGGGACCACTCTTGTTTGGCATCTACTTCTCTGAAGTACAGGCCAATACTAAGGGACTCTGGCTAACAAAGTTTGCAGATGACTGCAAACTGGGAGCCATTATTGAATCTCCAAATGATGTGGATACTCTACAAAAGGGCCTTACAGAAACAGATGCTTGGTGCCAGAGCCATGGGCTCATGCTCAATGCCAAGAAATGTATAGTGATCCCCTTTGGAAAAAAACATGTACCCGTAAATTACCACATAGGTTGCAGTACACTAAACACTGTAAGTGTGATAAGAAACTTAGGGACACGGGTGGACAGTGTTCTCACCTTCGATAACCATATCGCCACAACAGTCAGGAAATCCTTCTATGTGGCACACCTCATCACTAAGGACTTTTCGTCCAGAAAAAAGGAGGTCATTGTCCCACTGTATTCATCCCTCATTAGACCCATTATAGAATACAATGCCCCATTTGGTATGTACCTCTCAAGACACCTGCAACAACTGGAAAGGCCACAGAAATACCTCACAAAAAGAATCACAGGCCTCAAACAGATGCCCTATGCTGACCACCTTAAAAAACTCCAGCTATACTCTGTCACATATCATCTACTCAGAGGCGATCTCTGCTTAACATACAAGGCCATGTCAAACCCAGAGCTGTTGGACATGTTACACTTAAAGAAATCCCACTTCCTCAGAGCCACACGCTCCAGGGATCTAAACCTTGTCATCACAATAAACAAAACATGCTGGAGGGATAGATTCCTGACCCAGAGACTCCCCATACTCTGGAATAGACTGCCCATACATGTCAAGCAGAGCACCTCTTTGGCCCTCGTCAAAAGGAACTTTGAAGATCGAATGGGAGAAAGGAAATTCACCCTGGGGATCACATCAGTCACCGTACTAGATAGGGGGTCCAGGAAGTAAATAGTGTGGGAATAAATGGTCAGAGAATTGTTATGGCTAGGCTTGTATAGGCCCTAGGGCTGATAGCCTTGTACCAACCTATGAACCTATGAACCTATAATGACTTAGAAATGTATTTCAGCTCACTTCTGTGAGAATCATACAGTGTAATTCATTGCAGCCCTACAACCTCCCAAACTCTTTGCTCAAGAATCAAAGACATTCAGAATCTTGAACAATTTTTAAGTATTTTCTTATTACTTAGAAAGTTGCTAGAATAGCAAGCTTTGCATTTGCAACCATTTCCTGAAGGATATAAATTCTGAAATTCTAATGCCTGTCAATATTTAGTGTCTGCAATCCACAATAATTTGCCAGAAAGATACACATTTTACAAGGTACAGGCCAAAATACCTCTCAACTTCTTTGTTTGGTAATTCTGGACAAAGAAAAAATAATGGGGGTAACAAAGATGGCAAATCAGGTGCAATTTTTAAATATTACTCTAAAATGCTAAGGATGTTAGAGAACAACAGGTTTTGCATCAGCATGCATTTTATTACCAATAAGGAATGCAGTTGAGGGACATGAGTTGGAGACAAACCAGACAAGTGAGCACGGAACAAAGAACTGAGAATGCCACTTACAGTGGCTGGCAGTAACAATCATGCTGATTTAAAAAGTAAAAAAGAAAAAGTACACTTGGTCATGTACGTGAATCTATGCATTCACTTCTTTCACTTTCACTCAGCAGTAGGTAATGGCTCCTTGCTGCTTTGCTGCTTTGTATATGAGTCCAGCCAGCCTTTTGTGAATGATGCATCTAAAGGTCTCTTAAGGCAGTAAAACTTATAATTGATATATTCTTTCCATTCAGATTATCCCATGACCTGACTTTTTTTTTAATGTTTTAATGGAAATTGCAGCTCCTTGTATATGCATGCATGGAGTTCTGCTCCTCCATAGTAGGAAAACTGACTTTTTAAACTAAGTAAGCAAGTATTTAACTAAATTAATTAATTTAAAAATTTATGACATCCTGGCAATTTTTTTGGCGGGGGGGGATGAGAGCCAGTATAACAAGCCTTGTTGAAAACAAACAGGCAAATAAGATCAGTACTGTATAGATGCAGTAGACTCAGTTTGTTCATTTTCTGGCTTTACCATATTTAGTGTTTCAGGCAGCTGCAGCCATACCTGACAAACAGGAGGTATGAACTAGAAAATACTGAGATTCATAGCCTAACAGTACCCAGTGAAGCGCTTATTAGCAGCTATGTGAAGGGTATAGGGATTCAAAGACAATATGTACCATATTTGCAAATAGTTTGGGACAGCCCACTGGATACAAGTGCTCAGGGGCAGACCATTAGCACTCTTCAGAAAAGTGACTTGATGAGAGCTACACAGGAGACATATGATGGCTGAGGAAATCAAAAACGGTACCGCAGGAAGCAGCTCATTATCAGCTCCACAGCTAGTAGAGAGTCCTAGGGAGTCTTATACTAGATCTGACTCTGGCTGGGTATTTAACATATGTGGAAAGATAACTTTCAAATGCCCTCCGAAGTATTCTAATTCCAAGACGTCTGTATACTGCCAAAAGCCTTTGCTGCCTCCACAGTCCCTTTTCAGGTAGCATCCATATAATGGGCATTCAGACATATCTAACATGTCAAACCCACAACTAGATCACATTAAGATGGTTCTGCTCAATGCCACAAGTCTCTACAGGAAGTCTTGCAACTCCCCTGCATTTGAAATATATCCGTATTTGTGTAATTACTGAGATGTGGTTTAAATGTAAAGAAAGCAGTCCCTCCATATTTGAGTTTTCCACCTGCCATGTCTTCAGGCCCACTGGCAATTGTAGTGGCATCTTCAAATTTGTTCATCTCCAGGCAGATTCCCAGATACCCAAGAATGTAACTCTTGGAACTCCAGATCACGCTAAACAGGACACAATGCCAGCTTATAGCCTGTTATAGGCACCCCTTATGTCCACTGATAATCATGTAAGACTCCTAAATGTACTTGCTGAACTCTCTATTAGCAAGAACTCTATAATAGTGACTTTAAATACTTCTCAATAAACTGTAGTGCCTATTCCTCCAATGTAGAAAATGCCCAAACGTTTTTAGATTTACTAAACAAAAACTCCATGAAAAAGATAGTTAATAGATGTACTACAGGACATATTATTCTTCATATGGTCCTTACTCATATTGCCACTTCATGGATTATCTCCATGGTAGCTTCTTCCCCATTTTAGTTGGACCATAAACTACTGACTTTCACCTTCGAAATCTCCAAAACTCGTGCATCACATATTTTGGAATTCAAGGATACCAAACAAACTAACCTTATCAAATTATATGGGGATGTTTCAAAATTCACTCCTCTGAGGATGACACAATGGGTAGGTTTACAAAGGAGTTCTACACACATTTAGATTAATGCATAGAGAAGGCAGTCGCAGCCAGAACAAAATATAATGGAAAATTCAAAATCAAACTCCCTTGCTGGTCCTTCAACATAAATAAACTTCACAATAAAAGGAAAAAAAATCCTCACATTATACAGCAGATCCAAAACCCATCATCTGGAATTTTGGCAATTCAGTCTCCATATTACAGGACTCACTCATGTGAATTTCAACATTTCAAATTTTTACCATCAGAAATTTATTTGTGTTTTATTTATTTATTTGACATTTGTTGAATGGGTTAGTCGACTGAGCTGTTGCCCAATTTCAGAGGAGTCCTGGGGAGAAAAGCTGCTCAATGATATACTAAACATTAAATACAGAATATAAAATAGTACAATAATTAGACTAGTAAAACTATAGTTCACAATTTAAAAGGACAGTCTTTTGATTTGCAAGTTGTTGAACAGCATAAGTTAGTGCAAATTTATTTTATTAGGCAATCAAAAGCAGTTAAGACTTAACTATGTGCAGGGTATTTTCATTATACACAGCAAAATAAAGCCGTAATCTGAATTAATTTATGCAGGTAGTGTATGGAGTCTAATGAGAGCATTTAATGAAATTTGTAGTATTTAAAGTGTCTTCTATACAATAAATAGAAGTAGTCAAGGAAGAATAAGAAAGTATAAAAGCAGATATGCCAGAGGGGCTTGGAAATTTTACTAAAAACTTGAAAAAATGCTATTAGGTCTACTAATGCAGACTACGAACGTGGGTTAACATCTAAAGCTATTGAGAATTATAAATCTTTCTTTAACTCTTTCATGCCTAGCCTGAATGGAATTTCATACCTCCTAATACCTTAAGAGTTACTACCTGTACAGCCTTCGCCTGAGCTAAAAGTCAGGGAATGCACTTTTTCAACATAGCTGTAAACAAATGTATATATTTCAAAAATTATAAAATCTAGTAAAAAAGTGAAAATATGAAAGATATTCAGCATACACTCCTCTTAACAATTATTTATTTATTTATTTTTATTTATTTTACATTTGTTGACTGGGCTAGTCCAGCTGGATATATGTCCATTTTTAGCAGAGACCCGGGAAGAAAAGCTCCTCGAAAACACAGTAAAATTTATATAAAATAACAATATTCAACAGATACAGGTACAATACATTATTTAGATTTTACAGATGTGGGGACATTAAATATATAAGCAAATATTTTCACTTCAAAACATGTCTGCTTACAGAATCATATTACTTATAACATTTGTTAGTTATAGTATAGTATTGATGAAAACATTTTAATAATATATAAGGCCCATTTTCTTTATGGTTTTCAATAGGCAATTAGTATATACAGTTGATGTGACGGGTGTCTTTGTGAAAAAAATGTGTAGTTTGTCTTGGTTCACACAGGGACATAACCAATGGGATTTAAGGTAGGTTTTCAGCTTGCTTTTAAATTGTGTTAGTGAGGAAAGGGAGGTCAGGTCATTGGGGAGAGAGTTCCAGGTTTTACCCATGGTATTAGAGAACAAAGAGTCACCAGCCATATTGTTGGTTTTACCTATTTGTACTAATATTTTATTAAGCGAGCGTAGGGTCTTAAGGTTGTTGTAGGGGGTGATAAGGTTGGTAAGAATTGGAGTATTAGTAGGCTGATACAGGATTTTGTATGCAACAGTTAATTGTTTAAAGAGAAGTAAATGTAGCAACTCCAGCCATCCTAGCTGTTCATAATTAGTACAGTGATGGGTTCTGAATGTAGAGCCTGTTGCAAATCTGGCAATATTATTGTAGGAGACAGCCAGCTTGTTCAAGTTGTTTTTTGAGAGGTTAGTATATAAAGGGGAGGCATAGAGGAGGGTGGAGATTAAGTGGGTCTGGGCAATAGTAGCCCTTGCTAGTGGGGTGAGAAAGGATTTGATTCTATAGAGGGAGCCTAGTTTTTTGTTGATTGTTTTTATGGTACTGTTAATGTGAGTATCAAAGTTAAGGTTATTATCAATTAGCACTCCTAGTAGTTTTGCAGTTGAGTCAGGGGATATGATGGTACCATTGTTTGATGTAACAGTAAAGTAAAGTGGGGAGTAAATAGTAGGAGTTTTTTTTTGGGGGTTCAAGATGAGGCAATGGTGTAGTAACCATTTCTCTATTGTGTTAAGCACATTTTGGATGAGGGACTGAAGGTCTGATGGAGTGGTGGCTGAGCATATTAATGTGGAGTCATCTGCATATTGTATTGAGGTAGCTTGAGGAATTGCAGAATGTAGGTCATTGATAAAAATAGAAAATAGAAGAGGTCCTAATATAGAGCCTTGGGGGACATTGAGCGCAATGAGGAGATGGGGAGATAAGTTGTTCTCCCACAGAACAGCCTGTTGCCTATTGTTTAAGTCGGATTGAAACCATTGTATAACCAGTGCATCTAGTGATAGGTTTTTGAGTAAGTTTATGAGAAGTTGGTGGTTAACCATATCGAAGGCTTTAGACAGATCAATAAAGAGGGCTGATGATAGAGTGTTGTTATTGCGATTTTTGTTACTACAGTCAGAGAAGGATAAAAGGGCAGTCATAGTGCTGTGAAATGGCCTGAAGCCATGTTGGCAGTTAGCTAATAAGTTGTTATCTCCCGTTATCTCCTATTTGTTGACACTCCCGGTCAACAAATTTAAATAAATAAATAAATAAATAAATATATTAGGTTGTTTAACAGTTGTCTATGAATGCATTTCTCCATGATTTTTGCAAGTGGGGATAGCATAGCAATAGGTCTATAGTTGGATAATTCCATGGAGTCTCCACCTTTATGCAGGGGGATAATATGTGAGATCTTCCAAATAGATGGGATAGTTCCCTCAGAGTTAGTTCTATTAATCAGGATGGAGATGGGGTAGACTATGGCTTTTGCAGCATTTTGCAGATATTCTGCAGGTAGGAGATCAGCTGAGGGGGTGGTAGGTTTGAGTTTCAGAATAAGGGTACAGATAAGGGATGTAGGGACAGGTCTGAGATGAAATGAGGGAGGTAAGCTAGCAGTAGAGGAAGTCAGAGATGAGCTGTCAGGAGTTAGTTGATTGGCAAGAGACTGAATGGTCTCAGTAAAGAATGTGATAAAAGTATTGGCGATTTGCTTTGGACTATCATGGTCAGAACCTAATGGGGTGGGTGTGACAGAATGACCTGGGTGTAAAAGTGTGTTAATCCCTGCCCAGAACTTTTTGGGGTTTTTTTGCTGGGTTTGTTGGAGTTGAATGTAATAGTTTCGTTTGTCTGACAGAATGGCTTTTTTGTATAATTTCTTAGCTGCCTAAATTTTAAATGATCCTCTGGGCTTTTAGTAGTAAGCCACTTGGCCCAGACTTTATTTCTGAGGAGCATTTTTTGTTTGGTTGTTTTTGAGAGCCAGAGGGCAGATTTATTCCTAGTTCTAATTGTCCTTTTTGGTGCATGGTAGTCTAGAATACCTAAGAATTTAGTATTAAAGTAGATTACTGCTTCCTCTAGAGGTAAGTTTTTGAGGGGTAACCAATCACATGCTTTAAGTTCAGTTTGGAAGATGTCAGGGTTAAAATTTCTGTTGCTCCTTATTGTCCTATAGGTGATTAGGCTAGGGATGTCAGCCTTAAATCTGATTATGAAGGTGAGTGCATGGTCGCTTATATCCTCAGAGAGAGTCCCTACTTTGTAAGTTTGGTGATGTCTGTTTATCAGAATCCAGTCTAGGGTGCTGTCATTGTTATTGGGTTTATTGGTCCTTGTGGTGGAGCTAATAGTTTGAGTGAAACCATGTAGGTTAATATGAGTAGAAGGCTGTTCAGTAGTACAGCTTTTCCAGTTGATATTAAAATTACAGAGTACTGTTGTTTCTTGGGGATAGTTGGTGGAAAGCCAATTTAGGATATTTTCTAGGGTGTTAGAGTTATTCCCTGGGGGAATGTAGAAAGCAATAATATAGATGGATTTAAAATTATTGAGTTGAATCTTGGAGATAAGGATTTCTGCATTACTAGTTAGAGGGGGGTTAGAGTCAACAGAGGTCACCTGTAATCCAGATTTGTATATTATAGCTACTCCACCTCCCTTCTTAGCTTTTTGGTCTAGTCTCAAGATGCTGTACCCTGGTGGTATAACTTCATTGCATGTATAGATGGCTTGAGTCATGTTTCATTGAGACACAGGATATCAAATGAATGCACATCCATGAGAGCATGTAGGTGGGCAACCTTATTATTTATGATCCTGATGTTAAGATGGGCTATCAATAGTGAGCTGGGAGGCCTGGTAAGGAATTGAGTACTAATGGGGGTTGTGTTATGGGTCTCTATGGTCTTGATAGAATTTGGCTCTGGATTGGGATGTATATCTTTATCTATTAAGGATTGGAGTTGAATTCTAAGTGTAAGGTGTAGAGGTTTACATATTATGAACTGAGATTGCCTAGCCTTTGGCCTGTAGTATCTGATGTGAGTCAGTCTGTGATATTTTGCCGGTAGGTAGGCTATTGTGCAGGGCGTGTTTGAATGGCTTTGAGAGAGTGCTAATGGTGGAGTGGAGGTTTGCTTTGTGGGGTAACAAAGGTTTATGTAGTGGAGATGTTCGTAAAATGTAAGTACATAAGATATAGAAAGAATAGGTATGAGGGAAGATAGAAGTAGGATCTTCAGGTGTGGAGAGATTGATATGAATGACATTGTGGCAGAGTTAAATATAAGGTAAATATAAAGGGTAAGTTAGGTGGTTTACTAAGATGAGACTTGGAAATGTTGGTTCTAGCACTTTAAGGACTGTGATCTATGATTGGTAGTTAGTATAGGGGTGTGGTTAGGGTGTATAAATGTAGGAGCACTGGGGGTGGGTGGGAATTGGGGGCAGGGTATGTGAGTGGAGTGAGGCCGCAGGGCAAATGGAGCGGGATAGAGCCAGTGAAGGAAGAGGACCCGAAGAACAATCAGTGAAGAGCTGACTGCTGAGGTAAGGTGGAGATGGATGTGGAGGTGAGTGAGTTATAGTGAAAATAGAGGAGTGAGCAGGACTGGGATAACAACAAGTAAAAGAAAATCAAGGTGCCTGATAAATATATTTCAAAACAGTGGGATAGATGTACAAGGCAAATACTAGGAAAATGACGCCATCTAGTGGACAAGGATAAAATGCAAGTAGCTTTACAAGAGTGTTGTCAGATCTAGGAGTAAAGGAGGGTAAACAGGAGTTAGGTACAGAGACTACACGTGGGTAGTATGTTAAGGTTTAGGAGAAAAGAAGATTAGAGTAAGGCTGCTGGCTGTCCTGGCTAGGGAGTGGACTTCAATAACATGGAAATATATTATTCAAGTATATCTTTTAATGCAATAGTTATTTAAGACATACTTTCTTGGTTCCTTGTGGGAATGAGGCTTAGGGAGAGGATTGGCTCTATTCTTTAGTTCAGGTAGAGACCAATAGTCTTAACATAAGGTTTGGTTCTTGGCCTTCAGGCAGGGCAGATTCTCATTCCCTAGTTCAGGGAAAGCAGGATGGAGAGCTGGGTAAATAAAGGGAGAGAGAAGACAAAAGTGGTAAGGTAAACAGTTTGTTAATAGCTGACCAAATAGCAATTACCCAATACAAATATCAGAGTAAATGGCAGTACCTACAAATGGTCAGAATGGTAATGATGTGGCTATCAAGTATACTTATTTCCATATATTAGTATAGGTAAATGCATTTAGAAAATTCAACAGTATTAAAAAACTAGTGTATAATCAATACAAATACACATTAGGTTCACAGAAGAATAGCAAAGGTTGTATTGGACTTGGAATACTAATATAGTTCTATGTAATCACTGATACCTAGGGGCTAGTTAGGTATCTCAGCCTAGTTTCACAGCAGTATGAGAGCAGAAAACTTCCTTTGATGCTTCTGATGCAGTACAGTTACTATTAATAGACTATGAGGCAGTAATATGTGTTTAACACGTTACTACAGTTGTAAAAACACAAAGCATTCAACTAGTACAGCATATTGCCACACAGTCCTAAGCACACTCTGTAAAAAACAGTTGCTATAGCATAATTTGTCAAGTTAACTTTATATTCAGGCATTAACAAAAGCGTAGATCTAACATGCTATTTTCTATATGTGAGGCAGCATATTAATGGAAATATAACAAGTCCCCAATATATAGCCAGACATTATTAAAAGTACTAGAGCAGGTTTTCTACTGCAAATGTAACAGCTTTCTAATAGTAGTGTAATTATGTTGTATTTAGCAGTGAAAATTAAAGCACTCTTATGAGAAGCGGCTATTATAGTGTATAGTCTGCAAGTTCCTCATATATTCAGCCTGGTTAGCAGAATCGCTAATTTAATGTGGCGATTTCTGTACTGATAGTAGCTTTTAGAGTCTAAAATGAGCAGGTATCCACTAATAACAGTAATATATTAATTATATTTCGCATGTAATTAGATACTATTTATTTATTTATTTATTTATTTGATGTTGGTTTACTGGGATAGTCTGACTGGGTGGGTAACATGTTTTCAGCAAAGGCCCGGGGAGAAAACTCCAATAGTTACAGAGAATATATAATCTAAGAAACAGCAAGCACAGGATGATGCAATCAAAGTAACCCCACAGAGAATGCATAATATAAAACAACACAAACTTAAGTTATGACAATCAAAAAAGTCCCATAAGTTTATAGCAATTATTGCACTTTATAGCAACTCAACCACTCTTCTCATGCATTTCAAACACACACTCACTTACTATCCCAATTCCTCTATGCCAGATATCACAAATTGCTTAGCAAACTTAGACATCTTCTATTACACTCTTTAACACAAATTAACTCCAAGCTGACATCCATCCCAACCCAGGTCCCAGTAATAACCTGTCACTCTGCCTTCAATCATCCCCACTTTCCACCCCAGCAAATCCTATTCGATCTACTACCCATTCCCACCCCTACTCCCTCTAACAAAAACCTCTAATACTGGCCTGCTCTTTACCAATTTCAACCTCCAGAGCATCATAAAAAAGCTAGTGAATTCCATGCTGCCCTAGCCACCTTCTCGCCAGACATAGCTGTGATTACTGAAACTTGGTTAAAGCCCCACATTAAAGACATAGAAGTTATCACAACCGGATATAACATCATTAGAGTAGACAGATTAAATAAAAGTGGTGGAGTCACCATTATGTTTAAGGACATCCTCAAAGTTGAACAACTAAACTGTACTCCTCCTGACCTGCCCAACACTGAAATCTAAACTACTTCCCTTGAAATCAACCAAAACAAATCTATAATTATCATAGCTACCTATCTCCCTCCTGGCAGTAACCTTCCAACCATTGAAAGTCTACTTTCTTGGGCATCTTACAATTTCAACCAAGAAACTATAGTTCTTGTTGATTTCAATATTGATTGCCATGCCTGCTCAGCCTGTAACCCATCCAACTTCCTAAACCATTTTCAACTTCACCCAGATCATAACCTGTCCAACCTGCATAGGTAAACGTACCAAAAAGCAGTCAACACTGGATTGGATTTTGGCTAACAAACCCAACCTAAGTAACCTAGCTGGCTGACTTCAAGACTCCTTCAGTGACCATTCTCCAACCTTTCTATACAGAAAATATATCCATTTTCAAAGCAACATCATTTACAAATACATCCATAGCAAGAAAACTTCTCCCCCTTTTTTTTAACTAGCTACTTCAACAATGCAATTCGACACCACTTAAAAACCTCCAACTAGACCTGGCTGTTCAGTATTTTAACAATATTTTCCTTAAAATACTTAATAATCTTGCTCACTCTAGGAAGGTTTGCTCAAAAGCCAAGCACCTACCTTGGCTAACCACGGATACCAAATTGTTAAACACAGAGGTAGAGCCTATGCAGTTTACCATGCTACCAGAGACAAAGTAAACCTCTCAACATATCAGCAGCTGTGGAATCAAGCTAAAAAAAACAAACTAAAAAAGATAAACAATCTTACTTCCAAAACTGTCAACAGAAGCATCTAAACAACCCTCCAAAATTCTGGCAAAATATTAATTATCTCCTCAGTCTTAGTCACTCCCCAACCCCTGCCCCAGTCACCTTAAATAACTCTGACTCTATTGCTACTCAATTCAACTCTTACTTTGTAAATACTATAACATCTGTGCTAGGTAACCAACCTAATCAACCACTTACTCTCCCCACTCCTACTCCAGATAATCCCAGCACCTTCACTTTTACTTCCATCCAAACTAGTTACATAAAAACTTTCCTAATCAAGCTAAAACCCTGCTGTATTGGAGCTGACCTACTTCCTAACAAATTTCTAAAAGTTGCCGCTCCTTCTATTGCCTACCCCATATCAATCTTGACGAATCATTCTATTATAGAACAATTCGGCCCACTTCTCTGGAAAATATCACACATTATTCCTCTTCAAAAAGGCAGACCCGCTAAATGACTCATCAACTACTGTCCCATAACCATCCTTTCCCCCCTTGCAAAAATCCTGGAAAACTGCATCCACAATCAGCTCCTTAACCACTTCCTTAGTCACAACCTATTATCCAGCTCTCAGCACTGCTTTAGACCTAAACATAATACTAGAACTGCCCTAATATCATTTACCAATGCAGTTCATCATCTCTTAAATGAAAGCCAGCTTGTCTCCTCTATCTTTCTCGATATATCCAACACATTTGACACTGTTTCCCACCAACTACTACTCAACAAGCTTTCATCCTAAGGTCTCAATTCTTCATCCCTAGCCTGGTCCCATAGCTATCTTTCCTATCGACAGTAAGCTACTAAATGGGAGAACAATCTTTCCCCCCTACTCCCCATCTATGTTGGTGTACCCCAAGGTTCCATACTGGGTCATCTCCTCTTTAGCATATTTACAAATAACCTCAGCTCTGCAATGAATCTAGCCTCCATAGTCCAGTATGCTGATAATGCTACACTTATCTGCTCAGCCCCCTCACCCCAAGATCTTCAAGTAAAAATGTATTCTTATTTTCAGGACATAGAAAAACACCTCTCTGAAAATCAACTCATACTAAACCCAAGCAAAACTAAGACAATAGTCTTCAGTAACAAGAAATCCAGTCCATGCCAGTCCCCTCTCTCAATTCTCTCCTCAAACTGTACCAAGATAGAGCCTACTAACCAAACTAAACTTCTAGGTGTTACGATAGATGAAAACCTGAAATTTGATAACAGATTTCTCTGACAATCAAAAACGTTCATATCAAACTTGGCAGCCTCTATAGGGAAAAAACATTCCTAACTCAAAGCACTAGGCTGACCACTACTCAGTCACACCTGCTTTAGACACTCCTCTATGACTCTCATATATTCACAAACTTGCATAAGACTGACTTCAATAATCTGGAATCCTGTCACAACAAATTTTCCAAATTTACCACCATTCATCCATACTGGACTCACCACTGCACTGCTCTCTTCCAGCTCAACTGGCTCAAACTTCCTAACCTTTTATCCCTCCATGGTCCACAAAATAGTCCACCAGCCCAGCAACTGCACTGAATTTTCTAACCTAGTCCAACCTAGTATTAATCTAGGTCCCTCAGATCATCTGACAAGCTAATGCTAAAGGTTACCCACTCCCACAACCATCATGGTGATTCCCTCTATTCTTACAAGCTTGCCAAACTTTGGAACACACTTACTCAGCCCATCACAAGAAATCCTCACTATCATGAGTTCAAACAAATCATAAAAGACTATCTAGCTAATCATTGGCTTTGCTCCTGCCATACTACAGGCTAATTCTTCCAAGCTCCCTACTACATCACTCCTCCCAAATGTTTCCCCTTATCCTGCTACTTTTAGCCTCCCCTCTTTTCCCCTTCATCTCTATGCTGAATTGCATATATGTTACTACTTCATTCTGCTGCTTTGTTAGCCATGGGTTCATATGAACCATTGCTCATAACTGTACATGCAACTGCAATGGTGTTGATTCTCCATTAATACATCACTGTATATATATGGTCACACTGTCATTTGAATATGTATCTTCGGTATTTTTGTATTTGTCTTATATTTATTATTATGTTAAGTATTGTTGCTGTGTTGGAGCTTTCGTATTTGTATTTTCTGTATTTTTGTATATAATTATTATGCTTAGTATTGTTACTGTGTTGGAGCTTTTCTCCCCCAGGCCTCTGCTGAAAAGAGGCTCCTGGCCCAGTCAGACATTACCCGGTTCACAAATTTAATAAATAACAAATAAGTAAATAAAATAAATAAATAAATATGTTACAAAGAATACATATGTAATATAAGAAAATATGAACATATGTTGAGAATCAACATTAGCTCCTATGGTTGATAATAAATGTGTTGAAAAACATGCTGTTAGAGAAACAACACAACACTTGTGTACAAAGAACATTATAATATTTAGAGAAACATAGATATAGGTCATAGTGGTTAAAAAAGAGGAGTGGGAGATTTAAAGATACCTTAGTAAATTCAAGATCTGTTATTAGAATTTCTCAGGAAGTGTTTACAGGTTTACTTATTTTAATAATGCAAAAAAGTATTAATATAGACAGACCTCAACTGTCAGTGTGACTTCTGTTCAGACAGCTGCAAAAGTGTTATTCATTTGACTGCAAACTAGATTTGTAGATGGCAGTCCATTTCTGAGATATTTTCATAATTATGAATGCTATGCATATCTGAATATTGAATGGGCAAATAAATGTAAATATCTGCTATGTAGTACTTGTTAGGCACTAACTGTGCATACAAAGTTTATTAGGCATTGTGTATATTTTCACTTGATACCATAAATCCCCATGTAAATGCCCTCTGGTTGAAGTTATTCATGTAAATATGAACACATGCCATACACTAATAATATTTTCAGGAAAAAATCATATTTTTTGTGCTAACAAGTGCCCCACTCATCTGAGGAGCCATTGATGACCTGTCTGGTGACTGGACATGTGAAATTCTGAATCGTTAATATGCATATCTTATTACTGATCAAGTTTGAATATCAGCCAGAGATCTGGAATGCATCTGTACTAAAATCCAAGGCATCCGCTGGAAAAAAAAATAAAAAATAAGTATATTTTAAGCCAGCACTGCACTTTGCGAACTGTATTTAATTGAATTTTTGCTTTGATTTTGTTGTTTCTGACTGCGTTTTACTCTGCACTTTCAAATTGTGTTTCATTGCCTTATATGGCATAGGCTAGATTCAGACCTGATGAATCTAGACTATTGGGTATCAATGTGCTCTTAAACCAGCCATCTCACATTAAGAGGCCCTCCCTGCACCCTTGTGGCAGAAGTGTCTAGCTCAGGACCCATCTCAGTTGGGGACTGCTGAAGAAATGCTCAGTTTGTGGCTTTCCCATTGCCAGTGGTGTTAAAACTATTTAAATTTGCTTGTATATAAAGCTCGTGGGTTTGCACTCAGTTTTCTGGAGCTGTTCTGCATTTGTCAACTTTAGCTATAGGTCTGGAGTGCATCTGCACTGAAATCCAAGGCATCCACTGAAAAAAAGCCAGCACTGTACTTTGTTAACTGTATTTATTTGAATTGCTGCTTCATTTTTCTATTTGTGACTAAGTCCAGCTAACCCACTTTCTTCCCATATACCACATTCAGAAAAATCATGACACAATGGATGGGCAGTTTCCCATCATTTTTCCTGCCAGCTTGACTGACATGGGCATCTTGAGGCAATGCAGTAATGTAGTAATTTACTCCTAAAGCAATCTAACACCCTATGTGAGAGATGGGAATACACTGTGGAACTGCAGTCAATTCTCTCACATAAAAACAAACTAGACACCCTACAGGTTGTCGACATACACACTTCACCTCTCACACAAACCTCACTTCTCACATAAAATAAGGTCAAGAAACATGAAACATGTGGCTGAATCTGTATCTCAAATAAAGAAATACTCCCACCAGGCTATAACATCTATCGCTCAGATAGGTTACCTAAAAAAAGAGGTGGTGTGGCCATCCTATACAAAAACACACTCAACCTCTCCCCACTACCCACGCCCTTACCTGACTTTCATCCTGCCGAACTCATAGCACTAAACTGCCACCTTGGCCCCCATAAGAAACTAGTTACTGCTTCTATCTATATCCCTCCTGGGAACAACTTAGCAATCCTAGAAATGATCCTATACTGGTTTTCCCACAACATACCATACGAAACCCTCATCTTGGGTGATGTCAACTTAGACTGGTCCAAACTGAAAACAGACTCTCCCCAACTTAGTATTAATCTCCATGGTTTTCAACAGTTTATATAATCTCCAGCTCATTACCACAAAAACCCACAGTCTAGCTCTATAATTGACTGGATACTCAGCAATTCCCCTCAACTATACCTCAACACTACAACACACTCTGACCAACTTAATGACCACCTACCCATCTCTGTCTTTCATGTCCCCTCCCAACTTCCCAAATCCTACATCTATAGAGACTGCCACAAACACTCTAATTTCATTCTTGACCAATTTAACTCTATTTTATCTTCCATAGACTCGTCCATCCTCAAACATATCCCTCTAAATGATGCCATATATAGATTTAATAATATTTTCCTAGACACCCTAAACTCACTGGTCCCCTCTAGAAAGATCAGACTAAAATCCAAGTATGCTCGCTGGCTCTCCAAAGAAACAAAGTCCCTTATGCTAGAAAGAGACAGAGCTTGGAAAGCTTGGATAAAAACTAAGGGCTTACTCCTACTTCATAGCTATAGACACCTGAGAAATCTTGTCAAAAAGCACACCAATGACGACAAAAAGTCTTACTATAATACTGCCCAACTTAATAACAAACCCTACCCTCAAAAGTTCTGGGCCTCCATTAACAATATTATTTCCACTGGCTCCCCTGCAAACCCCTCCCCTTACCCTAACTCATCTCCTCTTGAAACAGCTACTCTACTCAATAACCACTTCATTGATACTATTCAAACACTCATGCCTCCCACCTGCAATTCTACTTCTTTGCCAAACCTTCCCAAACCATCCAACAACCCACCTTTTTCTTTGCACCCTGTTTCCACTTCTTACATCTGATCACTTCTCCTAAAACTCAAACCCTGCTCTCCCTCCACAGATAACCTACCTCCTTCCTTCCTTAAACTTGCTGCTGATTATATTGCCTTCCCAGTATCCATACTTTTTAACAGCTCTATACAGGATGCTACTGTCCCTATATCAAATAAATCATTTTACACTATTCCATTACATAAAGGTTTAAACTCAACTGACCCCTCTAACTACAGACCTATAGCCATCTTATCCCCCCTCTCTAAGATTCTTGAAAAATGCATCCACTCTCAACTACTCAACTACCTCCTTGACTACAACCTTCTTACTCCCACCCAGCATGGCTTCCGTCCTAAACACAGCACAACTACTGCCCTCCTATCCTTCACTCATAAAATTGCTGAAGCCCTTGATAATAACAAACTGATATCTTGTCTCTTCCTTGATTTATCTAAAGCTTTCGATACAGTCTCCCATACTCTCCTGCTATCTAAACTTGCTAACCTCAGTATGAGTTCATCCTCCCTTGCCTGGTTCTCTAGTTACTTTTCCTGCAAGCAACAATCAGTAAAATGGCTCTCCTCTTTCTCTCATTTCCTACCTGTCCCAACAGGGGTCCCACAGAGCTCCATCCTAGAGCCCCTTCTGTTTAATATTTTCACCAATGATCTTCATATAGCTTGCAATACATCTTCCCTCATCGAATATGCAGACGATTCTATGCTCATTACTATCTCTAATAACATCTCTATACTCCATGGTCTCACAAAACTGGTCTTCCTAGCTACTGAACATTGGTTATCTAGCAATCTCCTCATCCTTAACCCTAAAAAGACCAAACTCCTACTATTTCTCCCTCAATCTTCAGCACACCATAAATCCTCCTTTGCCATTACATCCTCAAATAACACTACTATTCAACCAGAATCCCACACTAAACCCCTAGGGATCATCACTGATGATGAACTCAAATTTAACTTGCACATTTTACAATGTATAAAAAAGACAAACCAAAAGCTGGGTTTACTATATCGCCATAAGAAATTTTTAACTACTAATTCCAAACTCACCCTTACTCAAGCCCTCCTCCTCCCCTCCCTTCTCTATGCTGCCCGTGTGCTCACCCATATTCAAACTACTGTCTTAAACAAACTCCAGCAGACTTATCATAAGATAGCTCGATTTATCACTAACTCTCCCTATAATACTCATCACTGCCTATCTCTAAACTCTCTCAAATAGCTTGAATTCCCACATCTATTGTTGCTAGCCCAACTGCAAATGTTACATACTATAGTCTATAAACCTCTAGCATGTCCTGCTCTGTCTTCCTTCATCACCATGTACTCTCCACCCCGTACCCTTAGGATGTCAAATCAGCAACTACTACAAATATACTATCCTAAAAAAGCAGTAGGTAAACTTCTTTACAAGTACTCTATGACCCAAGCTTGGAACAAACTTCCTAGAGATATTTGTGGCACTGTACACCCATCTCACGTCAAGGAGAAACTTAAACTTAATTTACTTAACTCCAAAACTTGCCCCTGTCAAGCCCCAACTTAACTCCTCCTCCTTCATTTATTTCCTTTTATACAGGCTTTCTTCCCCCTTAGTATATGCCTGCTTGAACAATGTTTGTCTAAACATATCTGTTGAATGCTTTTTTGTTGTACATATTGTATATACTTAGGTACTATACAAAATTAGAATTAGTGTATTCCCTTGACTTAAATATTTTTTCTCTGTAATATCTCCATATGTCAGATATGACTTATGGTATTGTAAAACTGTCCTTGCATTTATTTTTAAATGGTATATTTTTAAATTGTATTTTCTTCTCGGAGCTTTTCTCCTCGGGTTTCCACTGAAAATGGGACGGTTAACAAATGCCAATAAATAAATAAATAAATAACTAAACTCACATATGTGGAGAAACTCACTAAAAGCCTACCAATAGAACAGAGACCTCCCAAATGCACACCACCCACACTCACCTCTAAGTATAAAGAAACCACTATACAAATCAACACACATATCTGCATCTCAACAAATAAGCCCCTAAGGCAAAACACATCAAATGTCTTGGTCATAGGTGATGCCATAGTGAGACACACAGATTTCCTCCTTACCAGACCAGACAAAGAGAAGGTCACAGTCAGCTGCCTATCAGGTGCTAGGATCTGACAAATCAACCATGCACTCAAGTAACTCAACAACAAGTACTGTTATGACTCTGTCATAGTCCGTGTTGGAGTGAATGGCTTGAGACATACCTCTCTGGACTATATGAAGAGAAACATGACAGAACTCTTTGATTATGTGTCCCAGATAGGTATGTACATGTACCTAATCTGTATCCTACCCTCACCCAGGATGATGCCACGGTATAAACAAAAAATGATTGAATTCATCAATTGGCTCAGCATCTGGTGTCAGTCCAGGGGGAACCAGTATCTGTCAGCCTGAGAGGATATGGTAGACAGACCTTTGCTAGAGATGGTCTGCACCTGTCATCCCTAGGCTTTTGGATACTGGCAAAGGCCTTTGCCTCCCCTTAGTGTGCCTTTCTAGGCCATGTCAAAACAACAAATTTTCCAATTTAAGAAAATCTAATAAAGACAGACACAGGGTCATGCTGCTTAATGGTAGGAGTTTAAAAACAAAACTGCAATCCCTGGAAGTACTCCTCACCTTGGAGGATGCAGACATCTGTGCATTTACCAAGACACTGTTCAAGGCCACTGAGAGCTCCCCAGCCATACAAGACTACAATGCCTTCCACACATACAGACTTCAAAATAACCATGAAGGAACCAAAGGTGGAGGTGTATCCATCTTCATTACAACCAAATACACTTTGAGACTTGTCAAACAGCATGAATCTCTCAAACTACTCCATGTCCAATTAACTATTGGGAAAGTACCATACCACATCATTGCTAGCTATAGATCACTCACCAAGAACTAGGATAAGCACACCGGCTACCTCAGTTTACTGGAATCCCTCACCATTCACCATACAGCCCAACACCTTAGTCATGGAAAATTTGAACTATACTTCCATAGACTGGGGGACATACATGAGTAAAAACATGCTCACCCAGATGTTCCTGGACTTTAACACAAATGCTCTGGAACAGATAGTCTGAACCCCCACTATGGGCTTAAATGTTCTAGACATAGTACTCAGCAACATGGGGGGATCACTGTACTTCTGCATGCGTGATACCCTCATCGGTTAGGTCAGACCACAAATCAGTCTTTTATTTGAAGTAACTACTCATAGGAACAAAACGTAGAAAAAACTTCACCAAAGCTAACTACAGCATACTAAGCAATGGTATAAAAAGCTTCATACCACCCACAATTGCAAACACCAATGATCACTATGCAAAAGTGTATGCAAATGCACTGTACAGACACTTAAATGACTGGGTAAACTCTGCTGTACCTGACCAGATCAAAACCAGGTTTCCCCATATAAACAAGCCACCGTGGTGGACTTCAAGTATAAACAGATTATATAACGAGAGGAAGAAACTGTTGTCCAAAAGCAAGAAGGATATCACTCTGCAGAGGAAGAGTTCCCCCCTAAGCCTAAATAGGAAAAATCAGAAATCTTGTAAAGTCTTCTAAAGCAAATTACAAACTAAAATCGCATCCCTAGCCAGGTATTATCATAAGGCATTCTTTAACTATGTCCGAAGTCTAAAAGGGAATGCCCAACTATGTGCCAAACTGGTTGTAGATGGGATCACTCTAACTACACTGGAAGATATCACCAACCTGCTAGCTGACAGATACAGGGCAAACTTCACCCCCTATCCCCACCTACCATAACCCAAAGCATACCTGACACCATCCCTCTGCCTAGTATCTCTAGAGAACTGGTCATCTCTGTGCTCGCCAAGGCCAAAAACACGTCCTCAATGGTACCAGATAATATCCCACATTTTTAACTAATCTATCTAAAACAACACCTAGTGGAGCCACTTGGCATTCTCTTTAATCATAGCTTGAGAACTTTCTATTTTCCTGCAGAATGGAGCAGCTGTAATCCCCCTGCATAAAGGGGGGCAGGTGTTCATCAACTGACCCTGCAAGGTCATGGAAATAAATATCATTGACCTTATCAACAAGGACATAGGTGACCTCCAAATGTGGGACCCAAGCCAGTTTGGCTTCGTTAAGGGAAGATCATGCTTATTAAACCTAGTATACATATTTGAGAATGTGCACACAGCTTATCTCAACCTTGCCATGTCTTTCAAAACAATTACCCACTCTGCATCCTTGAGAAACTCTTCCAGATAGGGATTAACCCTTATGTTACCAGATGTGTATCTAATTGGCTCACCAATAGAACACACGCTGTCGGAATTGGTGACTCCACCTCTACCAGTAGACCCTCACTAGTGGAGTACCACAGGAGTCTGTGCTGGGCCCCTTACTGTTTGGCATCTATTTCTCAGAAGTTCAGGCCAAAGTAGACAGCTGATGATTGCAAACTGGGAGCAATCACTCAGTCCCTCATCAATGTCAATATATTATAAGAAGGGCTAACACAAACAAATGATTGCTGCCAAAGCTGTGGTCTAAAACTAAATGCAAAAAAATGCATTATTATTCCCTTAGGCAAAACTGAATTCCATACAAATTACGATATTATGATATTGACATCACCCCCATGTAATCACCTTATGGTTTGAGTTATTAAGTTAATTATTGACATATGCAGTACATTCATAATATATCAAACTTTAAACTATAATTTGTGTTACCAACTACCCCATTCATCTGAGGAGGCTTTCATGACCATTCTGGTAACTGGACATGTGAAATACTGAATCACAATCCGTCCAAGTGTACAATGCCAGAGATATGTACAGAAATATGATAATTATGTTAATATGTATAGTTTATTACTGAACAAATATGAATATCTGCCAAATGGTAGCACGCAGACAGCTGGTATACCTGACAGCTTTTGCAGCATTATCTCAACTTTCATTTGATAGCATGAAGTTCCAACTAATCACCTTATAGTTCAAGTTATTAATATAATTATTGGCACAAGGCATACAGTCATAATGATTCCACCCAAAAAAAGAATACAATTTTAGTTCTACCAAGTATCCAATTCAGGACCAGTCTGGTGACTGAGTATATGAAATACTGAATCACAATCTAGCCAAGTGCACAATGCCAGAGATATGTAGAGAAAATTATAATTATGTTAATTTGCATGTTTTACTACTGAACAAGTATAAATATCTGTTGAATGGTAGTATGCAAAAAGTTGGTATCAGTGACAACTTTTGCAGCATTATGTAATCTAACAGACAGCAGCCAAAAGCAGTATATAAAAATGTATCCAAAAAAAGCTCAGACTAACAGGAAAAAGCAGCAACTTTAATAAAAAGCTTTGATGAGCGCTTTCATCTCATAAAATTACATAAAGAGACTTCTTCAGACCAAGTACATTTCTACACAACTTCATTTATATAGCATCACATGCACCAGTCACAAATCACATGATTGCCACAATCACATGGTCAAAACCTAAGAACAATTAAAACAAAAATAAAAAAATAAAAAGCTATATTTACGTAAGCTTAACAGTCTACTAGTTGTCAATGCTTCTGTCCCTTCCTTTTTAAATACATAATAAAATCCTCCCTATTGTTTAATCCCGGGGGGAAACAAGCATTTAATCTAACCTGCCAGCAGTATTCTAGCCACCCTAACTCTTCTTCTATATTAACTAAGCAGTGCATAATATCCAATAATTTTAGTACTAACACACTAAAGTCAACTCTACATTTCTTATTTTTATAATGTTTGCTTAGGACATTTCTCTCATCTCCAGTTTGTACTGCATATTTATGCTCATAAATTCTTTTGTATAATTCACGAGTTGTTCTGCCCACATAAAAAAGATTTGCAGTCATAACACACATTAAATACACTACATTCTTAGATTTGTAGTTAAATAATCCAGGTATCTTCACTATAACATTTCCTATGCTTATATCATTAGTTTCTGTGTATAAATAACTGCACAAACTACTATAAGAAATGTAGAGTTGATTTTAGGGTGTTAGTTTACATAATTTTATTATGTATTTAAAAAGGAAGGGACTGAAGCATTAACAGCTAGTAGACTGCTAAACTTATGTAAATATATTTTTTTATTTTTTATTTTTGTTTTAATTGTTCTTAGGTTTTCACCATGTGATTGTGGTAATCATGTGATTTGTGACTGGTGCATGTGATGCTATATAAATTAAGTTGTGTAGAAATGTAGAACCACTGGCTGCGACTCGATACCTGGAACCACACGCTTGCACCAACCGCAAAAATAATGCGACGACGGTTTACCTAGGTTTCGTCTTTAAAGAACAGACTTCTTCAGAACAAACAGTCCCTAAACACACCTTTACCAATATATACTCTTTCACAAATTACATTCACTTAGCATGTTCATTAATCAATCAATGCATTAAATTAAATGAAACCTAGGTAAACTGTCGTTGCATTCTTTTTGTGGTTGGTGCAAGCTTGTGGTTCTAGGTATCGGGTCGCAGCCGGTGGTTCTTCTTTTATGGTTTAAGAGTTTGGTTGTGATATTTTCATCCCTGTTTTAAATATGTAGAAATGTACTTTGGTCTGAAGAAGTGTCTGTATGCAGTTTTATGAGATGAAAGCGCTCACCAAAGCTATTTATTAAAGTTGCGTTTTTTTCCTGTTAGTCATAGCTTTTTTTGGATATAGCATTATGCAATCTCTCATTTGATACGATGAAGCCACACAAAATCCCCTTATGGTTCAACCTATCAACAGGGGCAAAATATATCATATACTCATAAAGAAAAAAAACTGCACACAATTACTTACTGACCTGCTTATATTTCAGTCAGTAGGCAACCCTGACAATTGTGTTCACTTGTCCTGCAGAATGCATTCTCACAATGTTACTGCAACCCCACCCCCATACACACAAACACAAAATTAACTATCCAGGAGATACACACCATCCTTCTCTGCTGGTCAGCAAGCTCAACAGACTTCAAGAAATATTGCAATGAAAAAAATGAGGTAATAAAAATACCACTTTTTAAATAATACAAAAAAATCTATATTCACATGCACAACTGTAATGGCTGAGAGTGAATTATCAGAATGTACAAGGGTCACATCATCAAGTCAAACAACTGAAGGTTACAGTAAAGAGATGGATTTCATTTAAAGAATAATTCTTGGCAACCAAATATACTAAAACATTGCTTGTTCTGTGACCAGAGGATTCAAAATAAAATTATGAGTAAAAAACATCATTTTTGTGAACCAAGAAACAAGATGTAAATAATAAAAAAAAAAAAAAAAAAAATATATATATATATATATATATATATATATATATATATATATATATATATATATATATTCAATTGCTTATTATACCCAAGTCTTCTCTATGGAAAAAAATACATGAAATATCAAAACAAAGATATAAAAGTACTTAAATTTTTTTAAGGGGAATAATTATTGCAGATTAAATATATTAGAAACTTCCAGATTGCCTAATGTGTTAAGATTAATGGTTTCAAAATATGAATGATTGATGGTTTACTGATGGCTACTAAAAAGAAATCAAAGTATTAGCAAAATGTCGGTACTACAAATGCAAACATTTATTATGTGAAGTGGTTATATAACGTTACTGCAAAACAGGAATTATGTTACAATACTTTTATGGATCTATTTTACAATTAAATCCCCCATTTGCTTTTTTATTTGCCTAATTATTGAACTGCGGTGGTGGTGCTGCAGTAGCGTTGTCACCTCACAGTAAGAAGCTGTCCTGTTCGATTCTCAGCTAGAGCATCTTATGTGTGGAGACATGCGTGAATGGGCGTGCCTTCATTGAAGGTTGTGCACCAGAGCCAGCAACTCGGTATGTAAAAATCTACTACCAATCATTAGCAGACCAGAGTTCCGCTGTGGCAACCCCTAACTGAGAAAAGCCGAAAGACACAAACAAACAAATTATATCATCAACTATGTCTCACTCATAACCCCCACTTCTCTCCATTAATTTTTGTTCCCCATGTACCTGCACAATCATTAGGTCTATAAAACCTTGGCCTCAGGCTCCACACTTCTCTCAATAGCTCCTTTAGTCATAATGCTAGTTCTGTTTCTGTCTTGAATACTTCTGTTACCAAACACAGTTTCCAATTATAGACCACTCTGTACTCCCAATATAAACACCCCTGCCATATCTCAAGGCAGCCACCTCATGCTGGTTGCAACTTCTGCAGCTGAAAACTAAATGGAGCTTTATAATCCAGCTGCAAATGAAAGCAACACAGGCATGTATTGACCTGATTGACTAGTAAAAGTCATTCGTGTTGCAGTGAAGCTAGTGCCGAGAGAGAAGCAGCAAAAACCTGTTCAATGTATGACAAAGCAGCTGCAGAAAAGTGAGTTAATTAATTTATCAATAAGAAAACAATTGCTCATCTATTGATATTGGACCACCAGATATCAGTTCTGTTTTGTTCAGTTTATGCTGAAGAAAACCAAGTCTGGAAGAACAACCATATAAGTAAATTATTAAACGCTACAAGTAAGAATGTACAAAATAGCAATTTTTTTCCATGTAACCATATGTCTTTTTTACTTTTTTTACACATTCAACAGCAAGCTATCTAGCGACCCCACTTTTGTATTTATTTATTTATTTTATTTTACATTTGTTGACTGGGATAGTCCAACTGGATACATGTTCATTTTCAGTGGAGGCCCGGGGAGAAAAGCTCCAATCATACAAATATATACATATTAAAAAATAAAGTATGGTTTACAGACTATTGTAGATAATAACATACACATTAAAAAGACTAGTAAGGTAAGGTTTACAGACTATCATAGATAATAGGACATTTAGTGAAAGTCAGTATTGTGTACAGTCCTATTTAGTATACAATAGTTAAGAATAAAAAAGTTAAATATTCAAAAGAACAGGTATGTTAAAGGATAGGAAAGGGGCTAGCAACAATAGGAACAAGTATATTCAGAATCCCTGGTAGTGAAAGAAGGGAGAGAGAGTAAGGAAGACAGATAAGATGTAGAGGAGGTAAAGGTTAGGGAGTAGAGGTAGGGTATAGAAAGGTGGAAGCATAGAGGGGGTAACGAGTCATGAGTGAGTAGAGAGAGAGGTAGTGGGTTAAATGTTATAGGGATGTTAAACTGGGTAGTTGAGGAGTTAGTCCAGGATGGAACAGGGACATAGCCAGTGCACAGTAAAATACCCTATAAGACTTTTTTTTAATTGAGTTAGTGAGGGTTCTAGAGTGAGTTCAGCTGGAAGTGAGCTCCAGGTTTTGCCAACAAAGTTGGAAAACAGTGAGTCTCCGGCTGAGTTGTTAGTTTTGAGTGTGTGAACCAGCAGTTTGTTAGATGATCAAAGTGACCTGGAGTTACTGTAGGAATTAATAAGATTTTTAAGTCCAGGATTTTTTCAGGTTGGTTGAGGACTTTGTTTGCTACTATGAGCTGATTATACTGAAGTAAGTTGGGGAATTCTAGCCAGCCTGATAGATTAAGGTTTTTTCAGTGATGTGTGCATAATGTAGAGCTGGTAGTAAATCTGGCAATGTGGTTGTAACAGATTGAAAGTTTGCTAAGTTCAGATTTGTTCAAGTTGGTTAGAATAGGGGAGGCATATAGAAGGGTTGAGAGTAGGTGAGTGCGGGCAAAGGCAGTCCTTGCTATCGGAGTTAGGGGAGGTTTATTTTTATATAGTGAGCTTAATTTTTTATTAATAGTTTTGATAGTTTGATTGACATGCATATCAAATTTGGGGTTATCTACTAGTACCCCTATGAGTTTGGTATGAGCATCAGGGGAAATAATGGTACCATTGTTAGATCTTATAGTAAAGGAGACTGGGGTGGATCTACGAGTGGGGGAGAAGAGTAGTATCTTAGTTTTGCTAGGGTTCAAAATCAGATGATGATTAGAGAGCCAGTTTTTGACTGTATTGAATGTTTTCTGGGATAAGGTCAGCATGTCTGTCGGGGAGGAGGCTGTGCAGATCAAAGTAGAGTCATCAGCATATTGGATACATGTCGCATCTGAGATGACAGTGTAGAGATCATTAATAAAGATTGAAAATAGAAGGGGACCTAAAGTAGAGCCCTGGGGAACTCCAAGGGTGACAGTTAGCAGGGTGGATAGTTTGTTTTGCCATAGGACAGTCTGATGTCTACCACTCAGATAGGAATGGAACCATTGAATAGCATGGTTATCAAGGGATATGGTTTTCAGGGTATGGATGAGTAGTTGGTGGTTAAACATATCAAAGGCTTTGGAAAGGTCATGAAAGAGAGCTGAGGATAGTTTATTGTTATTTCTGTTATGGTTTATGGTGTTGGAGAAAGAAAGGAGAGCAGAGGTGGTGCTGTGATATGGCTTGAAGCCATGCTGAGAGTTAGCCAAGAGATTGTTCTGAATGAGATATTGCAAAAGTTGTTTATGGATGCACTTCTTCATTATTTTTGCCAGCAGGGAAAGGATGGCAGTGGGTCTATAACTGGACAGTTCTGTGGAACTCCCATCTTTACCGAGTGGTATAACATGAGATGGTTTCCAGATGGAGGGGATGGAGTTTTCTGGAATGGTTCTATTGATCAAAATGGAGACAGGGCATGCTATGGCGTCTGCAGCTTTTTGTAGGTATTCTTTGGGGAGGACGTCTGCAGCTATCTCTATGTGTAGATTAAGTAAAAGAATATACATAAAACTCTTTATCTGAACTTTGGAGTGGAGTGTTGCATTGTAGGTGCCATACAAAAAGGACTGATTTGATTGATGCTAGTGCTGTAGGTATGGGTCAAACAAATTTAGAAATGGTGCTGTAAGTACTAATGAGTTCACTACATTAGGAAATAAATAATATCCAGCATTGTTCTGAACGTATTGAAAATGGCATCACTTATTTGTACCTAACAGACATTGTCAATATACTATCAAAAAAAGTCATTAGTAATTTCACCCCAAAGACTTCTTTCCAAAATCTACATATTCCTGAATCCCTTAATCTACCTCCATAAGACAAAAAAATGCTTCTTCCATGGAGATTGACAATATAACTGGTTGCTTAATAAACAGTAAACAGGCCCCAGCAGTACCACTCCTCAAGCTATTTAACCTGAATTTAGAAACAGGTTTTTGTCCCTGAAATTTGCTACATTGCAGTGATGATGGGGTTCCTATCAGAAGATCGAAGATGCATTCTGTCGAATGCGTCTTGGTCGAACTTCAAATGTCGAAAACGCAAAACGATGAAATGTTTTTTAAGTGAATTCTTTCCTTGGGAATGAAGTTGCTTGCCCGCTTCTGTTATTTTGCCGTTTTCAGCACTGTAGTGCAATCTCGGAGTTGGTATATTTAAGTAGGAGGGATGTGGGGGGGGTGAAGCCCCCTACTTAATATAGTGTTTAGTGTGTTTTTTTTTTTTGGGAACAGCGATTTTTTTTCCCTGGGAAAAAAATCGCTGTTCTGGTAGTACGCCCATTTACGTTTTTGCTGTTTTGGGTTCGATATAACAGCATTCGATCTTTTGATTGTTTGCTGTTATAACATAGATCCTGATGATGCCACTCCATAAGAGTGTCTCAACCATTGACCCCAGGAATTATAAATTCATCAGCCTTATGAGTCTCATCTGCAAAGCCATGGAATGTATTATAACTTACCTTATAAACTATGATATTATAAATCTTATTAGACTTGGCCTGCAGCAGTTTGGCTTTGTCAAGGAATGAGCCTGCCTAATGGGTTTGGTTAACATTGTAACTTGACCTGGTCAAGGAGTTTGATACCACACACACTACAATGGCATTGTAAATAAGCTTAACAGATTAAAAGCAGATCCTTATGTGGCAAGAAGGATAGCCAAATGACTTAAAGACAGAACTCACAAAGTGTGAGTGTCAGGTGCCTCATCAGAAAGTATGAGGGTCACCAGTGCTGTCTCCCTGAGCTCAGTGTTGGGATCCACCTTTTCAGCATTCACTTTTCTGATCTCCAAACTGGAAACCAAGACATCTGTATATCTGAGTTCACAGATGGCTGCAAACTAGTAGTTACTGTTAAGACCCCCTCTGGTATTGCAACTATTCAGACACTTCCACTTGTAAATACCTGGTGCATTGAACATGGGCTCAAATTAAATACAAAAAACTGCAATATTGTGACATATGGTAGACAACTCCTGCCCTCAACATTCAGTATAGAGAACACACCCACTTCAAAATGAAAATGTCGTTAAGCTCCTTGGAACATGGGTTGATAACTCTATCTCTTTCAATCATTGTGTAATAACAGTAGTTAGCAAATCCTTCTACTTAGTACAGATAATTACCAAGGGAAGAGCATCCAGATCTAAGAGACCATTGTTCCTTATACTTAGCATTGATTAAGCCAGTTATTGAGTACAATGCCCCCTTTCAATATTTACCTCACTAGACAAATCAAACAACCAGAAAGTCCCCAGAAGTACAGGCTTAAAGATCCTGAGCTACCAAGAGATACTGGAACCTTTGTCACTGCATTCAGTATCTTATAGACTCTTGAGGGGAAATGCATGCTTTGTTTTCTGAGTCATCTTGGATGTCTTATATCTGTACAAGTTGACTAGCTCCACAGATACAGAACCAGAAGCCTAAATTCTCATCAGCAGATAAATAAGGGTTCCTATAAGAACAACAAAAATGCATTTTGTCTAATGCATTTTCATGGACCCCTAAAGAGCGAACAGGCAAAACAACGAAGTGGCTGTTCAGCGAATTCTTTCCCTGGGAAAGAAGTCACTTGGCCGCTTCGTTACTTTGCTGTGTTCTGCACTGTAGTGTGGTCTCAGAGATTCCCTTATCTGGTATAGCTCCCGAACATAAATGTGCAATAGTTACTGACCTTAGGGTTAGGGAGCGAGTTAAGGTAAGTGCATATGTTTTAAACTGTTTACTTTTTTTTTTTACGTTAGATGTATGGTTGAGTTAAGTGCATATGTGTTTTCAGCTGTTTACTTTTTTTTGGGGGGGGGGTTAAAATTAGGGTTAAGGTAAGTGTGTATGTGTTTGAAACTGTTTACTGTTTTTTTTTTTTTTTTTTGGTTGGAACAGTGATTTCTTTCCCTAGGAAAGAAATCGCTGTTCTGAGGTGTCGACATTTGCAGCTTTCACTGAAATAGGGTCGATTAAACATCGTTCGTTGTTTTAAACATTCGATGCTGTAATATAGACCCGATAAATAAGACATGATGGAAAGACAGATTAGTCACACAGTACCTCCACCCTCTGACACAACCTGACCCTGTAAATTAAGCAAATGTGACATAGATGATTGTCTGGGACATTTACCCCCAGCCATGACTGGCCTAGACCTCCTAGAAAAAAGGGTATGATCTAAAGTTGGGCACTGGCAATTTTTGAATGGTCACAAGATTTAATTCCCTTGAATCTGTAAGATACTCAATGCACAGGCACAAATCCATGCTATCTTCTTGTCCCTAGGGGCCATATATTGGGTAAAATCAGGTTATATTGGCTAGGCTTGTAAAGGCACTTAAGCTGTTAGCCTAGAAATCTTCTTAAGATCCTATGAACCAATGAAATTCCATTGAAACCTATTGACTGGATGACTAGTACAAGAACTAAATGTGAGCCAGTTCTGTGCAAACACAGATGGCTGGCTGTTCATGGGAGAAATGCACTGTGAACACCGGGAGGTGCTGGAGATTTGTTACAAAGTATGATGTCCATGACATTCCTAGAGAAAATATGTTTTTTGTCTGATAAACTGGTGGTTACGATTGCCATGATTCCCTACATTATTAACTAAGGCATTATAAGTAAACAATTGTGGTTTTATGGAAATGCACACTAAATAGGATGCCTTATGTAACCAGTACTACAGTAACTATTTGTTTTGCAATGGCAACATTATTGAGTTCATTTGAATATCAAGTATATTTTGTTAAAAGTGGCCATTTATCTAGTTAAATCTAATTTGTCAGCTGATACTCATTTCATGTGTAATTCTGTTTTTCCAAGTTAAGAGAAATTTGTAGTAATCAGATGGTACTTCCTTTAGCCTTGTCTACTTAGCTACAGGGCAAAACTAAATCCAAATGATATGTAGCCCTTTTAATATGCAAAGCTTTAAGGAGTTAATGAGTTACTACAAGAATTTTAAGCCAGAACAATACCATTCAAAAGCTCAGTATATGGTAGAGGACTCTGATTTTACTTTGTAAATTTGTGCTAGCTTTGCTGTTTCACTTTTACATAAGACAGCTCCAATTTCTTATCTTTCATTGGCTTGATTGAACAGACAATGTGACAGAGACTTCTGGAGCTTGTTTGAGTCCAAATGTACCAGTAAAGAAAGGTTCTCTAGCACTGTGCAGTCTTTGTAAATTAAAAATGGTACCGCACAGTGCTGGAGATGTCTATTTAGGGCTTAGTACAAAGTGTATTACAAAAGTATGTACTAAGGACAAAGATGCTGCTTCTAGAATACTTCTAAAATCCATCCCTTTCCAAAAAAACATGGGCAAAGCCAAGGCATTAGTAGAATTAGCCTTGACCATGCCTGGAGTAGTTTTCTTGTGGTGGAAATAACAAAAAGCAATGCTGTGAGTCACTTGCTTGGAAATGGTCTGCTTTCACAGAGGTTGCCCTGTTTGTTACCTTCAAAAGAAATGAACATAGCTCTTTGGATGTCAGCAGTCTCCAATTTTAAATAAACAAAAGGTAATAGCATGAGACAACCATTTAGAAATAGTCTGATTTGACATAGCTTGTCCTTTTTTGTTATCTTCACAAGAAATGAACATAGCTATCTGTCAGCTGTCGCCAATGTTAAAGAAAGTAGAGGTGGGTAAGTAAACTTACTATAACAGTAGATGTTCAAATGATCACTGCTGCAGTAACCTTAGTAATATGGGTCATATACTGCATAGGATATAACAACTGACTACCTTTCAAAGCTTGTGGGAACCTTCCATGCACCCAAATGTTAGTCATCTCAAAGTGAGCTGACTAAAAGTCAGGTTTGGGCACCAGAGCTTGCATGCCAAAAGAGAGAGGAGACTAAAGCCATGAGAAGGACAATGCTAGCAAAGTACTAGGTGTCCACACACTGGCACAAAACATACTGCTGCAGAGAACATTCAAACATCTACTATTGTTCATAAGTTCACAGATGATTACTAGGCTAATGGCTCAAGAGCCCTTACAAGCATCGCCAGTTTTACTCTGATTTTTCTCAATTTGCTATCCCTAGGGGAAAAATAACAAGAGTCAGCAAGTGGGGTTTTGACTATTTTTACAGACTGCTTCTCTCCATAAGGGACATGGGTGCCACTCCAGGAGTGAATTTGTGATTTCCCATCTATTGGTCTAGAATGAGCTTGAAGATGGTCAGGGAAGGGCTCTGCTTCACATGAATAGGAAGTCTATTCCAAAGGAGGGGCAGTCTCTGTGGCATATATCTGTCTCTCAAGCATGATCTATTCATGTTAGAGATCAGGTTTAGATCTTTGGAGCAGGTAGCTTTGTGAATATGCAACATTTTCATCAGGGCTGGGTCAGAGGCTACCTTTTATGTCAGGCACAGATCACCCCCTCAGTAATCAGCAGTAAATTGAATACAATGACAGGGCTTTTAATTGGTCCATATATAACAAGTCAGTTATACCTTGTATTTTTTGGTGAGAAACCTCTAAGTACCCTTCAACTGTTGCAGGTGCCTGGTGAGGTACATCCCAAAGGGTCCATTGTACTTTATTATTGGTCTGCTGAGGGTCAAGTACACTGGTACTATGACATCTTTGGATCTGGATGCCATGCCCTTACTTATACATTGGGCTACATAGAAGATTTCCTCACCAACATGGACACATGGTGGTCAAAGTTCAGATTACTATCTATCTGAGTACATAGATCTGTCACCACTGGTTCCACTTTTAGGGGGGTGTCATCAGTGTTATAATTTGTAGGGTATTTGGTTTCCCAAAGGGTGTTATTATGCACTTCTTTCCATTTAGTTTGAGGCCCTAGTGCTGACACCAATCATTAGTCTGCATCAGTCTTTTTTGTAGGACATCAGCATCATTTGGGGAGTCAGTCCTTGGCACCAACTTGCAGTCATCAGCAAACTTGGTCAGCCAAAGGCAATCTATATTTGCCTTTATATCTGAGAAGTATATCCCAAACAGGAAGAAGCCCAGCACTGAGCCCTGTGGTACTCCACTGGTGACTGGCCTATTGTTGGATGTGGATTCCCCCACTCTAACAACATGTGTCCTTTCCAAAAGCCATCTGGCTATTGATCTGGTGATGTAGAGGTTTATGCCCAGTTTTGTGAGTTTATCTATAATACCCAAATGGGATATTATGTCAAATGCCTTGGCCAGGTCAAGGTAGGTAGTATGCACTGTCTTTACCTCATCCATGGCCTTGGTGACCTATTCAAAGAAGTCCACCCGATAGAGCAGACAGGACCTTCCCCTGACAAAGCCAAACTGAGTTGGGTCTAGACTCTGGAGATTTCCTATGTCCTTGTTAATCAGGTCCATGATTTTCCATTCCATCGCATTTCATACAAAGCTAGTCAGACTTATGGGTTAGTAGTTTCCTGCGTCAGTCGATGGTCCCCCTTTGTGCAGATGGATGACTGTTGCTGTCCTCCACTCTACTGGGACAAAGTCTGTCTGGAGACTGTGGTAAATAGAGATCTGAGTAGGTCTGCTAGGTCATGTTTTAAACTATTTAACAGGCACTCTAGGATTCAATCAGGGCCCACTGATGCTATGTTTCTAGCTTTAGAGAGTGCAGCAATGACCTTTTCTTTTGTGATAACAGGCAAAGGAATGTTAAGGGATATTTCATGAGAAGTGACTAGAGGTGATGAGGGTGGTGAAAGCTGAGCTGAATTTATCAGCCAGCAGATTTACTATTTCTTCTGGCTGAGTATAGGTAGTGCCATCTACAGCCAACTTGGCACATTGTTGAGTGTTTCCCTTAAGATTTTGGACATAACTAAGACATGTTTTGTTGTTATCCTTTGCTTGGGAGGCTATTTTGGTCTCATATTTAACATCTGAAGCCTTGACTGGTTCCCTGATTTATCTATTGAAACTAACAAAGGATTTTTTTCTCTGTTGTGCACCCTCCCACTTACCTCTAGACAAGAATTTCTTCCTTCTGTTGTATAGTCTATTTATGCTGGGGGTCCACTAGGGTGGCTTGGTTTTCCGTCTAGATCTGGGGTTTGTTCAGTCAGGTACTGCTGTTTCTGTGTGGTTGTTTAAGTGGTTCTACAGGGAAGTAGTGCTTACTTCTGCATAAGCATCTATGTTTTTGATGTTAGAGAGAGCTTTAAAATTACCTGTGCTACCACCTAATAGAAAATAATTTGCACTGAAAAAATTCTTTAGTGTTTTAGGATTTGATGGGGATTCTACCGTCATATTTATTTCAAAGAAGACTGATTTATGATCCAGTCTTACCAATCAGGACATTACACTGTGGGACTGCAACTCTTCCCCATGTCTCTGAGTACTATGTTAAGGTTATATGAGACCCTAGAGAGTGCAGCCCAGATGTTCCAGGGCATCTACATTGACAACGTCCAGAATCTCTAAGCCTGCTTGTTAGTGGCCATATATGTTTCCCAGTTTATAGAGGAGTAGCTCAAATCATCCATGAGTAGTCTGTTAAGCTGAATTGTAAGTGATTCTAATAATTTCAGGTATGAGGAGTGATTTTCATGGTTAGGAGATTTGTGGCTAGAGATGATATGGTGGGGGATTTTGCTTGTGGTCATTTGGACATGGAGTAGCTTAAGCGAGTCATCCTGCTTGAATAATCTAGATGTGTGATTGATTATTATGTAAATGGAAAGACCTCCTCCTTTCACTTTTTCCTTTCAGAGGGTAGTCTTAATGTGTGATAGGCATTGTAGCCTTGTACTGTGGGGCTGCTTTTTGCAGTCTTGTACAACATCTCTGTAACTGCACAGATGTCAGCATTCTCCAGGGTGAGGAGAGTTTCAGGGAGTACAATTTCATGTTAAGAATCCTTGCACTGAGCAGTAGTACCATCAGTTTGGCATTACATAAATTTGTCACTTCAGTAGATCTGTCAGTTTGGCACTGTCTAAAAAAGACACTATAGGGATGACTAATGCCTTGGCCAGTATTCAAAAGCCTAGTGGTGACAGGTGTAAACTATGCCTGGCAAAGCAGTGTGGTCTGTTGACCATGTTGTCCCAGGCTAACAAATATTAGATCCCTTTGGAATGACAGCAGAAGCTAAGCCAGTTATTGAATTAATTAATTTTCTGTTTGTATTATGGTATCATTCTTGGAGAGGGTAGAATGCTGCTCAATGTGAGGCTCATACCAGCCTGTGGCATATATTCAGTGTAGTCCATCATGTTTCTAGGTTCATAGGTTGGTACTAGGCTATCGGCTCTAGGGCCTATACAAGCCTAGCCATAACAATTCCCTGGCTATTTCTTCCCACACTATTTAGTTCCCTGGACCCCTGTCTAGCAGGGCGATTGATGTGATCCCCTGGGTGAATTTCCTTTCTCCCATCCAATGGTCAAGGTTCCTTTTGAAAAGGGCCAAAGAGGCACTCTGCTTGACATGTATGGGCAGTCTATTCCAGAGTCTGTGGAGTCTCTGGGTCAGGAACCTATCCCTCCAGCATGTTTTGTTTATTGTAATGACAAGGTTTATATCCCTGGAGCATGTGACTCTGAGGGATTGGGATTTTTTTTAAGTATAGCATGTCCAACAGCTCTGGGCTTGACATGGCCTTGTATGTTAAGCAGAGATTGCCTCTGAGTAGATGACATACGATAGAGTATAGCTGGAGTTTTTTAAGGCGGTCAGCATAGGGCATCTGCTTTAGGCCTGTGATTCTTTTAGTGAGGTATTTCTGCAGCCTTTCCAGTTATTGCAGATGTCTTGAGAGGTACATACCAAATGGGGCATTGTATTCTGTAATGGGTCTAATGAGGGATGAGTACAGTGGGACAATGACCTCCTTTTTTCTGGATGAAAAGCCCTTAGTGATGAGGTGTGCCACATAGAAGAATTTCCTGACTGTTGTGGTGATGTGGTTATTGAAGGTGAGACCACTGTCCACCTGTGTCCCTAAGTCTCTTATCACACTTTTGGTGTTTCGTGTACTGCCAACTATGTGGCAATTCATGGGTACATGTTTTTTTCCCAAAGGGGATAACTATACATTTCTTGGCATTGAGCTTGAGCCCATGGCTCTGGCACCAAGCATCTGTTTCTGTAAGGCCCTTTTCTAGAGTATCCACATCATGTCTCCCTTCATATGGTCCAGGAAGGTATGCCTCAGGTCATTCACACCCATATGGACTATGACTGTGTCATGCTGGTACTTCTGGTTAAGTGACCTTAGTGCCTGAGTGATCTGGTGAATCCTGGCCCCTGACAGGCAAATAACTGTAACCCTGTCTTTATCCAACCTAGTGAAGGAGGCATCTGTGTGTCTCATGATAGAGCTTCCTAAGGCCAAGATCTTTGAATGTGTGGTGTTTTGCCTTAGGGGCTTGCTTGTGGAGACACTGTGATATGTATTTTTATGTGTAGTGGTTGGTGTTAACTTGTTTTTTTTTTTGTTTGTTTTCTGAGGGCAACATACAAGAGGCTTCTGAGGGTTTGGTAAATTACTTGTGAGTACCTCTGCATATGTGGGTTTATGTGTTTGAGACCTTATTTAGTGAGGAAAATAATGTGCGTGTGTGCTGACAACCTGTTTGCCATTTGATTTGTCAGTATGTGAGTGTTGTGTCTCAATTTTCATAGTGTAACTACGTCTCTTAAGTACTGTGTTTGTTTGTTTCAGGATTAAGTGGTTGTCAGTATACATGAGATAGTTGCTACATTGCCTCAGGATGCCCATGTCTACAACCTGGCCACAGAGATATCAGGAAAGTGTCTATACATGGTTTCAGCTTTTTTTACTATGGGTTTAACCAGGGAGAAGAGTGGGAGATTTAACTGGATTGGGATAATAGCACATGGACAAAGAATGGGTGCTATACTCAGTGTGAACTGCAGTGATCCATCAAGGTAATGCTGTTCTTTGTATAACTCAAATGCTCCTAGAGCAGCAGGGGGACTGGGGAAGGTTGCAGAGATAGTTATTCTATGGGAAATTTTAACTTGATAGTGTTTGTGCCTGTACAGGGCACTGCTAACCACCACTGCATGGAGAGCAGCCTATATCAACAACGGGTTTATACAGAAGCAGAAAAACAAAGTATGAAAGCTGTTTTACAACAGCAAAGCCTACAGACCAATCAGGAAACACACAATAAGCTTTCAGCCAGCAGTCCTCATCTCAGACAGATTTGCTAGAGCAGACTTCTGCCACAACAGTGCAGTCAGAAAACCCTCTTACTGTAAAAATGCTGGTTTTAGTGATCAAGTGCAGGGAAACCACACAATCTAGATAATACTGTCCTGTAAAACTAACAAACACAACGTAATTAAGTACTACAGTAGCAGTGGAAACAATTCAGTTTTGAAACTCTACTAAAGTGTGAGAAATGTAACAATTAATAAAGGATTCTTATGAAATACAGTAAAAATAATCAGCAGTGTGAGAAATGTAACAATTAATACAGGATTCTTATGAAATGCAGTAAAAATAATCAGCAGACATATAAAGATACTTATTTTTGCTCTTTTTTTGACATAAAAGAACATGGCTTTAGTTGCAGCAGAGTCTCTGCAATTCTATGCTAAGTTTACTTGCACAATTATACTATGTTCCTCATATGGATAACTGCTGCAGTAGCCAAAGCCTTATGGGTATATTACCATACCTTAGGCTGTCTAAGAGGAGGAAGGAAATGACGGTCCAGGAGACCCTAGCAAAGTCTGTCTTAGACCTAGAGAAGGAAATTAGTTTATAGTGTTTTCACAAAGGACTAATATGCAGCTTCCAGAATATTTTTAGAATTTAGCTCTTTCCAAAACAGCCACAAATAAAGCCAATGACCTGTGAGAATAGTTTTCTTTTGGGGGAAATAACAAAAGGTGATAGCATAAGACAATTATTTGAACATTGTTTTGACATAGCTTGCCATTTTTTTGTTGCCTTCACAAGAAATTAATAACTAATTAGATGTTTAAAAGATTTTGTTCTTTCAAAGTTATATCTGAGTTGTCTGCAGACATCCAAACTAAGAAGTACCCTTTATGCCTCATTTTTAGGTTCAGAAAGAAAACAGGGAGATGGATAGTTTAGCTTAAGGTAACTTTGGATATCACTTTAAGCCTTAATTAAGGATTAGTTTTTAAAGAAACCTCATCTTCATGGAAAATGAGATAATGTTTACTGCCATCAGAGATTACAACTCAGATACTCTACTTGGAGAGGTCAAAGCAACAAGTAAGACTATTTTCCTTGTCAATACCTCAAGTCAGCCTGACAAGCTGGTTCAAATAGAGCAATATTAACTTATGCTAACTCCAAATTAAGGTCACAGGGAATAGCCACTTATATTCTTGGAGGCTTCAGATGCAACACCCCTTCAAAAATATTTTTCATGAGACACTGCATTGAAAGAGGGTGATCCATGGACAGATATCCTGAAATGAGTGACAAATGAACCTAGACTTAGGAGTAAGACAGGCCATGGTTTAGTAACTCACGAAATGGAGTAGAATCAGAGAAACATTAGCCCTGAGTGGGTGCTGGTTCTTTTATTGGCGCTGACTAGAAAACCTTTTTCCAATTACTACTAAATGATTTTCTAGTAGCAGGATTTGTTGCCTCCTTAAATATCTGCTGTACATCCTTATACAAAAGATGCTTAAATAGTATTAAGATTCTATCATCCAGATAGTCAGTAATAGTAGTTATGGTTGGGATGTATCAAACAGCTCTAGTCTTGTGTGAGTAGATCCAGTTATAAGAAGTTTGGGGTCACTGACCCTGGACATACTAAAAAAAAGGATAACCATTGATGCTTGAGCCAGAAGGGAGTCACCACAAGGATCTTTGGAGAATCCTTATGAATCTTCAAAATGACCTTAAATAATATTGGAAAAAGTGAAAATGATACAGTAAAATTCCAGTCCAATGAAAAGAAGTGAAAATGATACAGTAAAATTCCAGTCCAATGAAAAGAAAAAAAAAACATCTGTGTTCCAGGTAGAAATCTGGAAAATAATTTTGACAACTGATACTTAAGAGTGGAGGCACAAAGATCTGTTTGAGGTGTTCCCCACAAAAGGATCAAATCTTGGAAAACACTTTGAAATAGATTGTATTAGTAAGAGTCTGTCCTATTTTTGCTCAGCTTGCCTCCATACAGTTTTTGCTCTGATGGTATGCAAAATACATGTAGATGTAGATTGCACTAAAAAACTGTATCACAGGCTACCATAGCTAGTCTGAATAGAGGGTAAGAACTGATTACCCCTTGCTTGTTAGTGTACTAAACCTCAATAGTACAGTTTGTAAGCACTTGTAAAGGTCCCAGGGACCAAAATACGGTCAGAAAACTGAGGTTTTCAAGATGGCTGCACACTGATAAGCAGCTTGACTTCAGCTTACTCAATGTGAAAAACGAAACCTAAAGATAAGGGCTAATACTGCTGCCAGTTTTATAAAAATTCAGTTACTGGTTAGTAAATGCACTACCTGGATGCCAGAAAGGAAGAAATTTAGAGATCCTGAAGGAAAATCAACTAGCAAAGGTGAAGAAAAATATTGAACGGGAAGAATCCTGCAGCTGTTTAGCAAAAAGCAGTTGATGCTCAAGCTTTGGTACAAGAGATGGCTTCTACTAATTTAGAGGAAAAAATCAATCAAATGTGCTCAGAATTAATTAAAATAAATGAAACACTGAAGGAGTATGTCAACTCAAATAACAACAGGTTGAAAAAATAAAAGAAGCTTTAAACAGCTATTCAGGTGAACTGATAAAACTGTAAAAAAATCAAGGGTTGAAATAAAGCAATGGCTGAGTATTAAAGCTGTTTCAAATAGCAGAGTTAGAAACCAGAGCACACAGTGAAATCCTGAGATTTTATGCTGTACCACAGAAACTGGAAGAAACAAACTGTAATAATGTTATGAAACCACAAACAAGCACCTAGACTGGTATTCTGCAGGAGGATTTGTTAATCAAAATGGCACATCATGTGTATGCCCCAAACCTGGCCATGAGAGAGCAGCTAAGACTGAAAGGATTGATCCCAACAAAACTGTGGCAGAAAGGCAAAGTATTAAAAAATGGGGACAGCAGAGTGTTTGTAGAAAGTGATTATTCACTGTACACCAGGCTGAACAGAAGCACTTTTATCTCAGCAATAAGAGAATGTCAAAAGGCAGGTGTACGATTCAAGCTGTTATATCCAACTGTCTTCAGAATATTTTTTTTTCCTGGAGGATCAAAGTAATTTTTGGATGCAGATTAGGCTAAGGGGGAAATACAAAAGTCTGTCCAGCAAAAAGTGAGCCATCAATCAAAAGGGGACTCTGCTTCTCATTCTTCTGATAATAAAGCTCATAGAGGGACTTTGCCAGTCTCTTTATGAGCTTTTCAAAGGAGACAGAAAAAACACAGGGGTGCCTTGGACTTGAACTGGAGTCTAGGGTTTGTGAGATAGAGATGAACAGAAAGAAGACCAGCAACACAGACATTAGTGATTAAATGTGAGATAATGAAGCATCAATTACATTTGTGAAGTATGACTTTACAAGAAAAAGTGACTGAGAATGATTGGACTTTTGTTGACTTTCTTAAACTTGTGGGGGGACTGAAAGGCTTATACCCCACTTTATGTCATTAATGTTTCAAAGGACACTAACAGGAAAGGGGGCACAACTGTAAGTAAAATAATATTTGTTCTTAATATTTATATAAAACATTTCATGATATATATTGCATGTTATATAGTAAAGCATTTTCAGATATTATCATATGTGATAAAGATACTAAAGTAAACAAGTGTACTTTTTTGTTTGTTTTAGTATTAAGAAATGTAGGCATCGCAATATAAAAATAGAAGAAATGCTAGACAAAAGCATATTTAAGTTAATATGATGCAATGTGGGGCTGCTGTGGTGGGGATGGGCAGAAAAGTGCACTTATTATAACGCAGGTAGAGTAGAAATGTTTTCTCCTACTTTTGCATAGGTGAATGTTCGAACTAATGCCCTTGGATTAATCTAATACGTTACTTGTAGTAGTAGTTGTTGTTTAAGCAAGTGTGCTTTGAAAACAAGAGAATATTATTAATATAATTAAAAGTTTTCCTTTAGCAAATAAATCTTCAGTGTAAGTAGAGGTATGCAGCTGTGAGTAGGTGCATATTCTGTTGTTATGCTTTCATTGAGATAAGCTGACTACAGGCCCAGGCAACACATTTTGATAGTTTTGGGCATTATTTGCTGATGAAATTGTAAAATTAAAAGGTACAAGGGGAAGCAAATTAGTAAAAAATAAAGTCTGATATTACTGGAAGTGAATAGCAGATAGCAGCTTTCCTGGTACCTAAATACTCAATGCATTTACAAGAACAATGTATGATTTATTTAAGGATAGGCAGTGCACTTTTTCTTAAGGCTAAAAGTTAATGTTTTTTGAAATCATACAAGCTGTTTTTCACATCTGGCAGGGGAATGAAGATAAGACAAGAACATACAGCAATTAATGTAAGTAGGAGCACTGACTGTGACAATCACCTTCACATGGATAACCTTAATTTTAGTTTAGGTAATGCCAGTGAGTGCAACTGTTGACTTAGGACAATTGTTCCTATCAGGAGGGTTAAACTTCATTATTTGAAGCTATACATAGTTTTGTGTGCTTGTTTTACATTAACAGATTATGGAGGTGTTTTGGGGGTGTTTTTAAGGGTTTTCAGGAAAGCAAAAAGTCTTGTAAAATGTTTAATAGGTTTAAATGGAGATGACAAAAACAACTACATAAAAGATCAGCCTGCCAAACATTAGTGGGTGCATGTAACACAAAAGCTGGAAGTAGATATTTAAAAAAGCTGTCATGTATAATAGGTGGGAATAGACATTTCTTATCCAAATGGCTACATCATCCATATTATTTTAAAGTGGGAATGGCCTCACAGATATTTACACAAAAGGTAAGAGTATTAAATTAAGAATTGCAGAGTGTAAATAGCAATGCTACAGGAGACACATTTGGAAAGAAGTGATCGTGTGAATTTGATAATGAAAGGATTTTAGAATGGATATTCAGCAGAATATCAGGGACGAAGGAAATTGGGAGTACTTATACTAGCTACAGGAGCTTCAATGGTGATAGAAAAAGAAAAAAAACAATAATGAGAGATTAATAAAGGGCTACTGGCAAGTGAGGAGTATTATGCTGGTATGTATTTATATTCCACCTAAAATTTCTGCTATGGCACTTAGGAAAATGTTGGGAAAAATAATCAGCGTTCAGCATGGAATATTACTTATAAGTAGGGACTGGAACTTAATTTGCAGCAGTGATGATGTATATGGAGACCTAGAAGAAAAAATATAACAAAAGAGAGTCAATTTCTAAAGAAATCAATGAACATAGTTGGTATGGAAGACATTAATTCAATAATAGGAACTCTGAGTGAATTTATATATTACTCCCCAAGGTACAATAACTGGAGTAGACGAGACAGAAATTATATTTTACAGGAACATATACATTTAACTGAAAGCTTCAACACACATCCAGTAATTATTTCAGATCATGGTCCAATAACAGCTAAGATAAAAATGCAGGGTAATGAAGTTAAAATGAATATTAAAAAATGAGGAATTTAAGGAATGGATACTGGAATTTTTTCAAGAGGTATTAGGAACAATAGAAATTTCTTCAGAAGATATAGCTAGTGAGTAGGATAAAATGAAAATGGAGTTTAAAAATGGGATAGAAATAAAAGAAAAAGAGATATAGTTAAGAAGTAATGGGGATTACTTAGAGGGGCTGACAAAAGTTTTTTTTTAATCAAATATCTTTTTATTGAGTATTTTTCTTATATAGAATGCAAAATAGAAAGAGTAACAAGTCATAAAATATATGAAACAGTTGATGTTACATAGTGCTTAACATTTAGCAAGTTATTTAAACTAGGTATTACACATTTCAACTACAGAAATACAAACAAGCTAAGATTACACTTTGGATTACTATGAAGATATGCTATGTTATGTCATAGTCAGAACATTGTTATATTATAACAGTTTATTTGTATATTCTGGTTACAAATGAGAGTATAACTGGAGGCACTACACCAACCTACCTAACGTTAACAGTCTACTCTACTATACTCTACATACATATGTGCAAGAATGTCACCTTAGTTAGTGGTGTTAGTACTCTCAGCTTAGAGTTGTGTTTACTGTCTATGTGTAATTAACATTGTTTGCCATTTATGATAAAATATCAATTAATTCTTTGCAGTAATTCTGATAATATGTTTGGTTCTTTTGGCTTTTTGTATAAAGCTTCTTAGTCAAAATATGTTTTTTGGCAATGTTCTTGTTTTCTGACCAGGATAGTTTGGATCTGTCCAACCAGTTTTTTGCTATATAAAATTTTAATAAGGTGCATAGTGTTATTGTTATGTGTTTGGAAAAACTATTATTCTTACTTTTGAATATATGTAGTATTGCTGTCTCCCAGGCAAAGTGAATTTTGAATAACCTGATTTCTCTCAGAGAAGTCTTAGTGAGCACCATAGTTTGTAAACTTTTTTACAGCTCCAGAATATGTGGAGGATGTCGGCCTGTTTATTAGGGCAAAAAGGACAATAGGGTGACTTAGATGGATTGAATTTGTTAAGGTGTGTAGGTGTATGGCATGCATTATTGAAGATCATGATCTGGGTGTAAATTAGTTTTTAAATGGCATCAGTTTCATAGTATTTTTAATAGCTAATTCCTTTTGATTGTCTGATATGATACTACCTTGTCCTTCCCAGAACTTTGAAAACAGTATTGCATTTTGATATTTAATTTTTACTATTACTTTATATGTATTTGAGATCATTTTCTTTTTGTACAAAAGCAATTTTTGGATTTGCCACACTAGTTTGATATTTTGCTCATTTACAATGATATATTTGGTTATAGTACTAAGTATAAGATTTGTTTAATTATCACCTTATAATTATTGCTTGCTCTAATTAGGTTCTTGATGTTTTCCAATGAGAGGATTTATAGTTTTTTATTAATGGGTATTTATCCAGGTTTACTATAGAGTTTGCTAGTTTTTATCAGGGTTGTTATGAATTGGTTGTAGAAGAATAATTGTGTCTTTTAAATTTATTGATATCAGTAATTTCTTGAAAATTTCAGATTTATTAATCAAAATTGGGTGAATATTTGTAAACTTAAGAGTTTCTTGATCAATTAAGTGAATCATTTTGGGTTAATTTTAGATGCCATGATGTTTTAGTGGAATAATTTAATCCATATTGGGCACCATACATTACCTATTGGATCATAGTTAGCTATTTGCATGATGCGACTAGCATTAATAATTTCGTAGTACAGTTGAAAATCAGGAAGGCTTAGACCTCCTTTTTGTTTTGGGGGTATTCATTTATTGTAGCTAATTCTTGTACTTTTTGGGTACCATATGAATTTTGCTAGTCAAACCTTTATCTCATTGAAGAAGGTTAACTGGAATTTTCATGAAAGTGGCATTCAAATTGTATAGTAGCTTAGGCAGTATGTTCATTTTGACAACTGAGGCTTTTGATAAGGTAGAGAGTTTAAGCTTTTCCCATTTGTTAATGTTACCTACTATATTTGTCAAAATTTTAGCTATGTTATTATTGAACATATCTGATTGTGTATGGTTGAAAATTATACCTAAATATTTCCGAGTATATTGCACTTTAACATTAGTCTCCGGAAAATAAAATCCCTTATGTCCCAGGGGGTTGATTGGAAATGTAATTGACTTATAGGGATTTATTTTATAATGTGATATTAGAGAAAACTTATCAATGGACAATAAGATTTTATTTAAATCAGTGTTGGGATATTGAAAGTAGATATTGAGATCGTCTGCAAAAGCTTTGTATTTATTTGGGATTTAGATACTGAAATAAGGTGATGATATGTTCTCTGAGTAATGAGCCGTAATAGTGCTTCTATATAGAAATTAAACAGATTTGGCGAGAGTGGGCACCCCTGTCTGGTGCCATTAATAATGTGTATTGGGTTAGATGTTTTCTGGTTTATGTAAAGAGTTGTAGTTGCTTTACAGTATAGTGTTTTGATCATTTTTATGTATTCTTTTGGGAAACCAGATTGAAAAAGTATAAAGAGGAGGAATTTTTGATTGACTTTATCAAATACTTTTGTTGCATCCACTGATAAAGTGTGGATTTGTCCCTGGCACATAGGTTGGATAGGGCATCTATGGTTAGTGTGTTGTCCCATACTTGTCTTTGGCTGATAAAGTATAGCTGTTCAGGTTCAATTATTACTGGAGCTACTTTCTGTATCCTGTGTGCTAAAATAGTTGAAAATGTCTTTAAGTCTATATTTATCAGAGCTATGGGTCTATAGTTGTTAGGATTTGTGGAGTCTGTATTTGGTTTTGGGTTAAGTGTTGTTTTAGAGTTGTTCAGATAAAGGTCTGATATTACAACTTCTATTATAAAGTTGTATAGTTTTAAAAGTATTGGTGTTAATTGTTTCTTAAAATGTTTATAGAATTCTGCTACATACCTATCAGGGCCAGGAGCTTTCCCAGGTTTTAGCCTTTCAATAGCCTTTTTTACTTCCTGTTCTGTTAATGGACTTTTGAGACTATTAGATTGTGATTCATTAATCTGAGGGAATTCTAAGTTATCCGCAAAGGTTTGGAACATGTTGTTATGTATATGATCATGTAGACCATAAATGGTTTGGAATATTTCTTCAAAAGTCCCTATTATTTCATTATCTGAGCTATAGGTTTTATCTTTATATTTTATTTCTTGTATTTTACATGTAGGGTTCCTGACATTTATAAGTCTTGTTAACATTTTGGAAGGGGTCTGAGCCCATTCCCCCATATTTGTGTAGCAATCTTAGTTCTGAAAATGCATATTGTTGCATTATGATTTCATTTAAATGTTTTTGTATACTTGCCATTTGTTTCTCAAGAATAGTAGTGTGATTTCTTTGTAATTCTAGTTCAATTTGTCTTAGTTTACCTTCTAGGTTACTTATATTTTCTCTTTTTTGCGTTTTGTAAAATGAGGCTTTTGAAAAAGGGTACCCCTAGCAGTGGCTTTAAAGGCTGCCCACTGAATATCCAGAGAAGTATCATTTTTCGCAAGGTTTTCATTTAATTGAATTAGAGAGTTTATAATTTCTTGATTCACTTCTTTAACTTTCAAATGGTTTGAGTTTAAACTCCAGTTTGAAGTATTGAGAGTGATATTTCCAGTTTTAATTTGTGTTATTGTTATATTTATTTTTTAGTGATCTGACAATGATCTAGGATTTGAGTTATACTGTACTTTATACATAGCAATGCTTTGAGAAATTAGAAATATGTCAATTCTTGACCAGGTCTTATGGTATGGGGAGAAGTATATGTATCAGTTACTAAAACTGTGTTGTTAAGTTCTAAGGGATCTATAAGATTGAAGTCTTCAATTAATTCTGACAGAAAAGTTGTGGCTTGAGGCGATTGAGTATTAGTTTTATTTGATCTATCTTTGGATAGAGTAATTGTTATGTTCCAATCTCCACCAATTATAAACAAATGGTCTGGGTGCTTTAGTAATAAGTTATATATTTCAATTAGAAAATCCAGCCGATAGTTGCAAGGACCATATACATTACAGAGTAATAATGTTTTTTTGTATTCTGGGTGTGAGCAAGTGAAATAACACCATCTACCTTTTGTATCAATACTATGTTTATTGATGTTTCCTTTAAACGATTTTTTAACTATTATAGCTTTCCCTCTTGATGAGGTACTGTCCCCTGCTGCTATTATTTGTTAAGTCCATGTAGTGTTTTTTTATGTGTCCTTGTCCCATTTTTCCATAGTCATATGAGTTTCTTGCAAGAAGGTTATATCTGTCTTTGGTTTGTGTATAAGGTACATCATTCGCCTTTTCTTTTTAATGTCTTGTAAGCCATTTATATTCCATGAGGCTATGTTAATCATCTTAACTGATAATTAATTTAAAAGCCATGTAGCTGGGTTATCTGTGAGTGCTATAAGGGGAGTCATTAGCAAAGCATTGTGAATAGTGATTGATGTGTGTTAAGAAATAATAACATGAAAAGAGTTGGTGACATAAAGCTCTTTCAGAAATTCTCTAGTGCCTAACCACCAGCTGACAAAAGTTGAAGTATTGCAAATTGCAGAATCCTAAAGGGAAAATAAGTAAGTATATAGATCAGTTTAGAAAGATTGCTCTTAAGCAAATGATTTTTGATAATAACTCCAAGGCACAAAAACTTTTAGTACAATGACTTAGGCAATAGAAAGAAGAAAGAGTTGTCACCAAACTCAAGAAGCCTATAACAAAAAATAAATAACTATGAAAATAAATAACCAGAGATCATGTATAGGTATTGCAGATATTTTGGACATTTTATGAAACTTTCCATAAAGGAGAGAAATTTGGAAATTGAGATGGAGCATAAATGGAAATATTTATGGAAGACTTAAGTATGCCAAGGTTAGAGGTAGATGAGGCTCAACAATTAGCAGATAAGTCAGGAGGAGATGAGATAAAAATGGTGGTGTATGCTCAATCTGTAGGAAAGTCTCCAGGAATATATGGTATTCATGTGGGAGCTAGGAAGGAAGTGATAAAGATCTGAAAGGTTTTGTTTAACAATATTTTAAAAGGAGGGGAATAATCAACATCCTGGAGTAAAGCTATGGTAGCTGTAATACCTAAAGATGGCAAAGACCCATCAGACACAGCTTCATATAGGCTCATTTCAAATTTAAACCGTGATTATAAAGTGTTTATGTCTATAACAGCTAAATGAATGGCTGAGGTGTTGCCAAAATTAAGAGATATGGGTCAATGTGGTTTTGTGGTGGGAAGCAAGCATTTGACAACATTAACAGAACAATAATGATCCGGAGGGAAGAAGAATGTAAGAAAATACTGATGCTGTTGTTGATGGGTCTTCATGTAGAGAAAATATTCAACAGAGTAACCTAGGATTTTCTGAGTAGGTAAATGGAAGCAATAATAACATTAAGTGGGAGGGTTCCTCTAATAAAGTTGTTTCTGAAAAGAGGAACCAGGCAGAGGTTTCCTCTTTTTCCTCTGTTATTTGCTTTATATTTAGAGGCACTGGCAAAGAAAACAAGGGAGTCATAAAGTCAAGAACATATTTGGTATGGTAATCAAGAAAAATTTACTTTATTTGCAGATAATATTATTTTGTACTTGATAAAACCAGAAAAGGACACCTCAGTGTTTTGGAATTTTCTGAGACAGTTGTGATGACCCACCACTGGATCAGTAATCAAGGAGCCTCAATACTCACCACTGGCAACAGTGGGGGATGTACACTGGGGGATAGCACAGTATTTCCAGATGCAGATCTCTGCATCAAGTGCAATTTCCCTTAAGAACACACAGAGATCAGAGTCAGTCTGGGGCTGTTTTTTCCCTCTTTCTCCAGATACCCAATAAGACTCCCCACTGGCACACACTCACTGTATACAGTTGAGATCTCAGCTGACTGGCCAAGCCAAGACCTCCAGCACCCTCTCTGCCCAACCAGCGCTTCTTGTTCCTGCTCACATAGCACACACACACACACACACACACACACACACACACACACACACACACACACACACACACACACACACACACACACACCTCAGAAAGGCTGGCTCAGGTTTACTAGCTATGCCCCTTTTTGCCCAGACTATAAGGCATTTATCACTGCCACCAGCCAACTCCTTATCAGCTACTTTAATGCCCTTCACAAAGGGTGTCCAATCTTACTGGGCAATGTTAATATTAATGCAAATGATACAATGAACAAGATCAAGGCTGTTAGGAGTGGCCCACACAGTGTCACCAAATAAATATGCAAGTACTCTCAAAACTTAAATATCTATAGACAGATCAGCCACAATGAAAGGTTTAAATATATTTAATAATAAATAAGAAAAAACAAGACAATACTCAGTATATATTCACAGTGGCAGCAGAGTTCAAAAACCATAGGAAATATGTAAAATAACATTGCAGGACAGTCTCAAATAAACAAAGAAAAATATCTAAACTAAGCTTTGCTAAATTGCTGACTGTGTCTAAGAGAGTTACTATACCCTAGAAACTTACTTACAGAGCAAGGCAAATGTATGTGAATGGGTCTTCTTGTTCCCAGCTCCAAGACAGCATACAGAATGCCCTCTCTCTTGGAAAGTTCTCACATTAATATCACAAATATTACTGCTGGAATAGCTTGTAGATTGACATTATTTCTTGTCATCTGACTGTCTCAGGTGAAACCCCCACTGCTGGAAGCTGACAGTATTTAGCATCTACCTGTGAAAATACGTAGACCTCAGTTCTTTGGCAGATGCTGACAGTCATAAACAATTTCATTCCTTCACATTTTAAGACTAGTAATTATTTCACCATAGAGAAAATTCAGAATGCTCCCTAGTTTTAGACATTGTGTCTCTTTGCTGCATTGAAACTGAAAAATGCCATCTTTTATGGTATTGCCATAAAGTAATTTAATTTCAGTTATTTTTGTGAAGTTAAGCTCCTGTATTCCAGTTTCCACTGTTAGAATATATACATTTAAACAATTACAATAGTGCATGTACAGTTCTGTTCTTTTCCAGTGGGGCCCACTGTGATTACATTTTAAGTACAAGCACTTTATAAAATACCGTTTTTAACACACGGCCATACAAATCAGTTTGATATACACATCTTATTTATGGATATGGATAGCAAGACGCATACAGTAAAAATATTTTAGTCTTTTTAGATTTATGCACAGGTCAGGCATATTTTTAGCAACCATAGGAGAGGTTTTGGGCAATAATTAATAAAGTGTTGGAAGAAATTTGTCTGATAGGGGAAGGGGAAAGGGATAAATGGGATAAGTTGATTCTTCCAATAGAACAAGAGAGGGTTGGGAGGGTGGCCTAATGGTTAAGGTGTATGCCTTACAAACACAAAGTGCAGGGTTTGAGTATCACAAGGGATAATTGGCTAAGCTTAAAATGGCTCGCAAGGGCAGTTAGCTTAGTACTAATCTATGAACCTAATCTATGAACCTATGACATACAATTCTAATACATTTGTAACACAAACATCTTGCACAAATCATTTCAATATTCACCAATGACATATTATCATTTACAAAATTCCAGCTAGCTGGTCTGGCAGCATCTCCCTTTGTCACACAAGTTTCAAGTCTTTTTGGGATATAAAATTGATGAAGATAAAACAAAGGCTATAGCTGTAAACTATGTATCCACAAATGAATTGATTCAGCAACATCCATGTGTATGGGGACAAAAAAAAATAAGTATTTAAGAGTATGGATTAAAAAGGATTCTGTTATGGCAATTAAGGAGATATGGGAAGAGACTAAACAAAAAGATAAAACAAAAACTGAGAACCTGGAAGATCTTATTTATGGATATGGATAGCAAGACGCATACAGTAAAAAAATTTAGTCTTTTTAGATTTATGCACAGGTCAGGCATATTTTTACCAACCATAGGAGAGGTTGTGGGCAATAATTAATAAAGTGCTGGAAGAAATTTGTCTGATAGGGGAAGGGGAAAGGGTTAAATGGGATAAGTTGATTCTTCCAATAGAACAAGATGGTTTAGGATCATCTGATTTAAAGGGATACTTCATAACTACACAGTTAAGGCCAATATAAATAACACAAGCAGTAAGCTATAATTCAAAGTAGAAAGGGATGATTATGAAGTAGGGGGAAGTAGGATTTTGGATACACATCATTAAAGATAATAACACCATCATGATGCCAGAGAATCTTCTTGGGCTAGGCTTATATAGGCTCCAGGGCCATTAGCCTAGTACACAGCTATGAACCTATGAACCATACAGAATATTATGTTCATAAAGCAGTAGAAAGTATTCTAAGAACTAGCCAATGTTAGAAAACAAAAAGGAGATTTTGCCAATATGCATGGTTGCAATTAGGGGTACAGAGAATAGGCAAGAGGGGACTGGAACTTACTGGAGAAAATTGGAAAAGGCTGCCATGATATTAGTAGCAAATAACTAGAGAGAAAATCTAATAGAAGGAAAAAGGCCACGAAGACATTTGAACAACAGGCTAGTGACTGCCTTCCCCGTCATGGATCGATATCAGAGGATAAGCAAAGAGAAAAGCATAGGGGGATCCTAAGTGAAAAACATGCTCTGGTAGAGTTCTTAACTGAATATAGACCAGACGTTTTATATTATAAAAGGGATAATTAGTAGGACATATAAAATATTGCACTCTAACTATAGGAACCAATTAGAGGACATTAGAAAAGATTTGGAAGAGAGACTGGATAAGCAATTCACAAAGAAACAATGGAAGGGCATATGTATTGCTCCCAAATATGCAACAACATCTAGAAGATTCAGGAATTTTGCTTGGAAATGTTTCATGGATATTTTTATACCCCAAGCAGACTCAAAGGAATTTTTCCTGAAGTAGAAACCAAATGTTGGAGATGTGATGCAGAAGAATGAGGCAACTGGAAATGGGTGTACTTTACAAGAATGACATTTCACTTACCTGAAACCCATAACACTGAGACGAAAAGGTTGACAGCACCAGCACACTGACATCCCAGAACACTGACTTACCATTCCAGGTAAATAACTGTTCGGCCATCCTAAACAAAACTGTAAATAAAAGAAAACCACTAAATATGCCAAGATTGCACTAACGCAGGGGTAAGGGGCAAAGTTAAACAGGGCAGCCAAGTGGTTGCTTACCTAGAGTGGAAAGTTGGTGTTCCAGGATTCAGTATTGTGTGCTCATCAGCCTTTTTGTCTTGGCATTTTCAAAGTCAGGTAAGTGAACATTCAGGTTTCTAAAGGAGACCCCTGGAAACATATGTTTTGGGATTGTAATGAGTTTGTAGACTTTAAAAAATTCATAAAGAGTGTTCTATCAGAAATATTAGGTGAGCAAATGGGAGTAACTAAAAAAATATTTTTTGAGCTGGGATATAGGATCTGAATTGCAGTGGCGGCTAGTGATATCGGACTGCAGGACTGCAGCCCCCCCAGCTGTGAACCACAATGGTACAGCTCTACAGTCCTAGGAATTTTCCATACAAAGTGAATCTGGACTGCTGCCTTTCCAGTCCGGATTCAGGAAGAAGGAAGCAGACTGCTGATTTCCCCATAAATCTATGCGGTGCTAACTGCATAGACTGGAAGGGGATCAGACTGCAGACTCAGCAGTCTTGGTATAAGCCTAGAACTGGAAGTGCAAATGCAGGAGAAGTGGAACAGAAAGAGCATTGGCAACCATGAACACATTCCGGCAGCTGTGGATTTAAGAGAATGCTGTAGATTTATTCTGAATGAACTGTCTGAACACATTCCAGCAGGAGAATGCTGTAGATTTATTTTATTCAGGTAGGACATGTATGTTCGGAATGAACAAACCAAAGTGTGAGTGTGTGTGTGTTTGTGTGTGTGTGTGTGTGTGTGTGTGTGTGTGTGTGTGTGTGTGTGTGTGTGTGTGTGTGTGGCTAATAGCCATATTCTACCTTCCCCAGTCAATTTATATACAGATTGTAGATATTTTTATTTAGCCCATCTGTTACGTAGCTACAGCAGAGAATTTAGGCTATCAGCTGTTAGATCCTGTCTATGTTTACTGGCTTAACCAAACTAAGAGTACTTGCACAAGGAATTTCTTTACTTTAGATTTTTTTCTTATAATTTACAATGCTGTTTTTTATCATTATTATTATTTGAGATTTGAATGCAGGTTGCATGTCTTTCATTTAATATATTTGTAAAACTATATTACTTTGGTGCTACAGATCCTATTACCTTTGACTGTTTCTAAAACACTTGGAGAAAAATAAAAAAGTATTTCAGTACATTCCCATTGTATGTTTCTGTGCACTTTTTATATCTCAAAAGTCTGCAGGATTGCACTATCTGCATGATGATGAATACCGTTACCGCAACCGTTACCACAGCTGTTACCGTTTTTGTACTCTGGGATGAAAAACTCTGAAGTGTATTGTTCAGTGGTTCAGAGACAATTTTTTCCTTGTTTCAGGGGGAACTTTACTGGACAGAGTTCAAAGTAAACATAATTATGAGAGGTATTATTTCCCAATGATGAATTCACAAAACCATGGGCTTTATCAGGTACTGTCATTTTCCTGTTTAGATTTGATTTGCCTCATCTCATACTGGCAACTATCGGGACCTGCTGAAATGTGTGTTCTTGTTGTGTATGAATAAGGAATTTGTTTACCTTTTTTACTCTCTGATTGAAGGGTTATACCACTATAAATTCTGTTCAATTGCTTTTTACAATCAGAGTTTATTTCTATTGAGCATTGCTTTCTGTTTGGATATTTTTTTTAGGTTATGGGACCATTTATTTGTATCCTCATGTAAAAGAGATATAGGGAGCTGGCTCCAGACTAGTTATATGCAACATGCCCATATTTAAAAGGATGTTGTGAATGTGTTCTTGGAAGCAATGCAATCTTGATACAATGTTGAGTGGGTGTCTCCCACTTTCTTCACCATGTTTGCCTCCCATCCTGACACCTAGATCACGTAATTTGTTGTAAAGATAGTGCTGTTCTGTCCTGCATTTACAGCAAGGGTGTTCATATTTAAATAAGGCACAGTGGGTTTGGGGATGCATTATGCAGAGCGGTACAGGGCAGGTAAAATGCAAGGTTTGTCCTGAGCAGAAGCTATTAGAGAATACAATCATCACTGTAGTTGATGTGCTGATTTCCCCAGCAAACGGTATCTATAATCACTTAAGCAGTAGTGACTGCAGATAATACAGTGACTGTCATGCAATCAACTACTAGGTTATACATTGCAGCAAAGAGCTTGCATAGGTCATTGCTACAGTTTTACAGTTTCACTAAGGGGCTACCAGTATCCCACATTTTATCAGTCAGCATTTGTAAGTTACAAAAGCTAAAAGCTAGCATAGGTCTCTGTCATAGTTTAGCAGAACAGTTAAAGTAAAAGGCAACTGCAAGCATAGTTTTTATCAGTTTACCTAGGATATATATTATTTTTATTATTGATTGATTCAGTCAGTTGTACCAGGAATTATTATAACTCTTTGCTACACTTTTTTTACAGGTGTGAGAAAAAACTTTCTGAAACTAGTGGGTATACACAAATGACCCATGCTTACCTAAAGACCCTTTTTTACCTTTCTTTTCCCTGTTTTCAACACATACAGTGTTTTTCCCTCAACTTTAAAGCAGGGTGGTTGCTCTGGCAACAGCAATGCTGTAAATTTAAACCTGAATTAATTCAAGATGAGCAAATCACTGGTGTGTGTGTGTGTGTGTGTGTGTGTGTGTGTGTGTGTGTGTGTGTGTGTGTGTGTGTGAGTGTGTAATGGCCCAGTTCATATCTGGTGGTGGGTAGAGAATAACTCGGGCTTGTACCTTGTACCTTACAGTCAGGTAGCAAGAGCCTGAATTCCCTACCCACCACCATCTGTGAAAACTCTGTAGATTTTACGAACACATGTGCATGGAGTGTTTCTCTCTGGGCCTCTGCTGAAAATTGCCTTTTGTTTCAAGTCAGACTTTCCTGGTTAACAAATGTTAAATAAATAATAAATGACAGACATTTGAATTTCAGACTTCATAGTCTTCAGAAGGTACATGGTAACACAAAACCTTTTATTCTACCAATTTTCTAAGTTTATAAGATGAATATTTGAAATGTGTCCCTATTTTTGGGACTGTATACCCGTTATTGGCTTCGTCCAGGTTTTTTGTGCTAAGGTTGAGAGCTATTGTGAGAACTGAATTCACTGAATATGTTTGGGAGCTGTATTCCCCCATTATTGCCTTTGTTCGGGTGTTTTGTGCTAAGAGATTGACAGCTATGGTGAGAACTGAATTCACTAAATAGTAGCTATTTAAGTTTCAATCTTCGTCTCTTTAAGAAAGCATCTTATTTGGGATAGTGGTATGTTGCTTTGTTTTGCACGAGGTCCTGGATTCAAGACTTGGCAGTGAAATGTATGGTGGTAACACGGTATTTTATTCTAGCAATTTTCCAAGATTATACAAGCAATGTTTAAAATGTGTCCCTGGTTTTTGGGTTTTGCCCCCCCCCCATTAAATTTTGGCTTTTTCCAGATTTCTTGTGCTGCAAAGTTGAGAGATACAGCTGAATGTCAATTAGATTTTACAAGGTGCTGAGAGCTGCAAGGAAGAAAAGTTTAGTGCTGCTTATGCTGAGTCTGCTTGCAATGCTAATAGCACAGCAGGTAGTATACTTGCTTTTGATGCAGAAGGCTGTGGGTTCTACTCCCACAGTATGTAGATGCATTGCTGATACTGTACTGTGTTGTAAAGGGGGTGGATGCTGCAGTCCTTTTTGGCGAAGATACCTAGTAACTATGAACCTGTTATCAGTTTGCCATCCCTCCCCTATTGTGATATTACTAGCTTATCTTTTTTTTTAATTTAACATAGGCAATTTGTTCCTCAAGGGCAACAGGTACTTTATTTGTAGATGAAACAATGACATATAAAGTTGTTTGCTAGCAGCAACCTCTTCATTAGTTACAGAACTCTTTAATGTGGAATTATTTAGATGACTTTGACTTCTTCAGAAATTGTGCATATTTACTGATACTGGTGGATTGTAGAAGTTTGAGTAGACTTTTATGATGGAAATGTTCTGAATTGGGCAGTTTTGTCATTATTTGTGCATGCATTTTGTTTCATTGTTTACTGGAAAAATGTTCAAAACAATAAATTAAAATGCCCTCTAACAACTGTACTGTATTATACAAGGAATATTATTTAATGCAATCAGGAAGGTGTATCAAAGAACACATGTATGTTTCATGTGCAAGGGGCCTATGATTTGAAAATGGCCCAAAGTTGATTTTTATCTGCCACTGGCAAAATATATTTGAATGTGGATTGCAATGCTGTTTCAATGAATGTGAGTTTCAAGGGCAGAGAAGTTTTAATACAAAATATTTTCATTGTGAAAATGCATTGCTTTGTTTAGCAGATTGTCTATTAGTGTTTGTGCAAAATAAAACTTTCAAATGAAATCCAAATCATCACAGACGTAAAGCAGTACGCACATTACAGTGTTTATTGTAAGGGGCAAAATAGCCAAGTAATGGGACATTGGAATGGCTGCAGGGGGAAGGCTCCATTTGACTATGATTTTGTGAGGGGGGGGGCGGCAAACTCAGAGAGCCCCGGCTGAACTATACCTCTCAACTGTCCAGATATTTGCAGAATGAATACATTTTTGCTTCTTATTTTTGGTTTGTTCCTCAACATTTGTGGTTTTCTGACAAATCATTTAGGAATGGCATCACTAAATAATGACAGACAGCCTTCATAACCTTCAGAAAAATGCATGCTAAAGCAAGATCTGTTATTCTATCAACTGTCTAAGTTCATGCAAGAGGAATTTTTAGTACTGTTTGTATGTTCCCCCAATATATTTGGCCTTGTCCAGATTTCCTGCATTAAGAGGTTGAGAGGTACTTGCAAATAAATTGCTTTATAGAATTAGGAATATCGAATCCTCTCAACTGTCCTTGATTTTGGCTTAAAATGTTGCTCTCCCCCTAATAATCTCTCCGCAAAATGGCAATTTTGGAAGAAAACGTGGAGGGTTTACAGTTATAAATAACTGTAATGATCAGAGTTATAGAGATTACTTTTATTTCAGAAATGCATGTAGATTCTTTTATTTTGTCAGCTGCTCAAGTTAACAGTGCTAATATTAAAAAAGTGTCCCTTATTTGATAGGTTCCCAGCTGTATTGTGCGGCAATTTTTGGTCCGTTATTTCATAAAATTGTGGTTTTCTGGCAGATTGGTGGCAAATAATTTAAGATTGAAGTTAGAAAATAATGACAGACATTTGATCAGATTTCATACCCTTCAGAAAATTCATGCTAATGCAAGACCTACTACTATTCCATTATTTTTTGAAGTTTATAAGAGCAATATTTAAAAATTGTCCTTATTTTTAGGCCTTTGTCCCACTTCTATGTATGGCTTTCTCCAGATTTCTTGCTCTGAGGTTGAGAGGTATGAGTGTCAGAGCCATCACTGTCAGCCAGAGACATTTCAAATTATGATATATTTGTTCTCCATGTAGTGACTCTGGATGTGTCCAATCAAGGTAAGGAGCAGTTATGCAGTGTTCAGTGTGCAGAGTATTCCCCCATCCAAGGTAGACACAAGTAAGACAGTGGCTTTTCATCTGTCCTTGATTTTGCAGAATGTGCTGATTTTCTGTCATATTTTTATACTGTTGATTTATGCTTCTTATTATTTAGAAAATGTATGTTGTTGCAGTGCCCTGTTGCTCTGTTTAAGTAGTAATGCTTTCATGACCATCAGATAAGCTTGTCTGAGATTGTAAAATGCAAGTAAGCTTTAATAAGCATACCGTTAAAGAATTACCAACATTGAAAGCCTTTTTTTTGTTGCCATTCAGAGAATATTTACATAAGTAGATAACGTATAAGCCTTAGGTATTGAAATGCATATGGCAAGTATTTGTAATAAAGGACAGTATTACAGTATTTTCAGAAGCTCATTACATTTGTTGGAGACTTGCAGTCATCTTTGCAGGCTTTACCCATAAACTAAACAGAATGCCAATCTATAATGTGTGGTCCATAACCTATGCAGCAATCCTTTAAGTAATTTATCTTGAGCTTGTTTCTTGTTTGCTGTTCATTTTTACTTTGATCATGTTTTCCCCAAGAAACAAGTAGATAGTTGTCAGGCAGCAGGTTTTTTCTGGATTACAAGTGAAGGTATCCCAGAGATTGCTACTTTCAACATGTTACTTGGTGCTTTTATAAAGCTGAATATAAATTATAATTAGAACTGCAGTGCAAGGAAAAGTGGTTTGAGTTAAGTGCTGCTTGTTTTTTTTTATACTTGATTTTGACTGGCATTCCAGTAATGTATTTAAAAAGTAATTTATTTTTTCATGCCTCACAACCCTTTTGTTTCTATCTAGATATTAAGTAAGCTGTCATGTAGCCAATGCGCTGAAATATTTTTTTCTTCTACACTTCATTTTGTCTTGATTGGACTCTTATAATGGCAGTTTGGCACCCAGGGCAGCCGTATTTAAGTAAAGTTCCAGTTGTTGTGGTTTTGAGAATAGTTCTGCCCCTTTCTAGTTGGCCACACCCCTTCTTATTGGCCCCACCCATTCCTCTGTCTCCTGCAGCCACCCTTTGATTTGAAGTCACCAGCCCCCCACTGCTGAATTGCGTAAGACATGGTGAGGCCTTGTTAATTCTATTGGCTGCCAAAAAAGCAGTATATGAAAATGGAAATTGAAGTCTAAACCAACTGTACTTGAAGTAGTGAATATTCTAACTGAGGTAAAAAACTGGTAATGGGATGGGATCTTTAGAAAAATGTAGAAGCAAATTACATAGAAAGAAATGGAAATTGTGAGGACAGTTCATGAAGAATAATGTTTGGAGGAGGAGTGAGGTCTAAGGGAAGGCAAAATTGAGCAATTTATGCAATGTTGGACTGATGATAGTTACACAAAAGAATACAACTAAGAACTGAAGAGATAGGGACAAGTCAGGACAATATAAAACCTGGAACAGAAACGTATTCTGACTACTCACCTTTGTGGAGTGAATGAAAGGCACAGGATTCAAATGTCCAAGTAAAAACAACTTTATTTAACAAACACAATTGGCATATCTGTTAAGTGCTTTCATCCTAAAAAGACTTCATTACAAGTGGATATAAGACTTCCCCAAAACCTTGGGAAACACTGCTGTGGATCACAGTAGCAGACTGCAGGACCAAGCACAAAGTAAAAACACCATACAGCCATAATTTTCTTGTATCTTAATGCATTAGGATAAAACAAAAAGGCACTCCAATGAGTCCAGTTCACCACCTCTTACATCAAACACGAACCAGGCAATGCATGCAAAATGTAAAAACATTATTAAAACTATGTAAAAAAAATAAGCACTTTAGTCATTCACTGTTAATGGGCCTTCGTCAGATTTGAAAACTCTAATGAAGTCCCATTAACACTGATGGATTAAAGTGCTTAGTTTTTTTATTATTTTTACATAGTTTTAATAAAGATTAATAACTTCAAAAATGGAGTAAGAGAATTAAGAACATTTTTCTAAGTGCCAAATATTATGTGATATGATCTTTTTTTCTGTTCCAAAAACCTAGCACTCTTATCCCCACATACTCTGCTACCCAAGCAAAGTCTGATGTGCCTGGAGTGAAAATGGAAAACCTAGATTTAGAAAAATATGGTGTGTCTCCAGGAAATAAAATCTCCCTATTTACAAACTTCAAATGCTGAAAACTGAAAAGCCAGGGAATGCAGATGCTGGGACAATACAGATTATAGGTATTGATGGATTTTTATCATGGAGTGTATCAAAATGTATCATTAGAATTAAAGATGTCATGACACCCAGAATCCTGAGGCATTCCCTAAATGAGACAGTAGTCTAAATGGAAAAAATCTGGAATAGATCTAAATGTGGATCTAGTTTTCCTGTGGAAGAAAGGGAATAGGTTCTAGAAATTCCATTTGTAACAAATCATAATACTTCCTAAGGACCTGAGAAACATCACTGTTTTTTCAATTGAAATAAGTGAGTCATTCTGGAAATAGTTTCAGACAAAGAGAATCCTTCAAATGTGCTGGCTGAAGCTACCCTCTCCTCAAAATCTGAATAAGAATTATTTGGAGACAACGCATAATCTGTGTGTCATCAGAAACATGTTGAGATTCAAACTCCTGTATCTGTTCAGTACATGAAGAATCCATTTTTGTTTACCAGAAACATCCATGCAGGAATGATCATCCTGCACTGCACCCAGAGCGACTTTAAGCCCTTAAATTACTACTGTCTAGAGGGACTGAGACAGGAGAAGACATTAAGTTTTTGTCTTTTGATAATAATTTCTGAAGAAATAGACCCACTTTTGGCAGCATAATCCTCCTTAGGGATAGGCACAACTTTCTGGCTAAGAAAAGTGACATTCTGTACCTGTTCTCCCAAGATAGAGAAGAGTGGACCTCCCTTACTCACTAAAGATATTCAAACAGCTGCAGGGGATGTGTCCATGGAGGCAGTAGGGACTACACCAGCAGGACCCAAGGAGAAAGATGAATAGTCAGAAGAGTCAGTTTTGGCCACAGCACAGTCAGCCACCTGGCAAAGGCTACTTAATTTTTTTTTTTTTGCAGCTGGAAGAAGGTATAATCAAGGAACTGGTAGGTTTTTTTTTATGGTTAAGCCTAAAAAAGTATAGTTTTCCTAGGGAAGCCTGGTAATTATAGCAGGTGAATTGTAAAAAAGTATTTTTTCCCACATTAAAACACAATAAAAAGGACTTTAAACACATACTCCAGCTCCAAATAAATAAATAAATAAATAAAACCACTTTTACCACATAAAAAGTTTAAAGTTAGTTTGAACAACTTTTTACCACAAAAGTAAAACATAAATGCTCCCATTTAAGATTGTACAAGAGTCACACAAGAGTCATAAAACCAATTTTTTCCTAGCATCAATGCAGTTTTACAGAAGAGCAGGTTTTCTGTCTTTAAAAGTACAGTGGAAAGTTTTTCCCCAAAGGGAACTTACCAGTTCAGTAATGGAACAGCGTTAGCTGACCATCAGTCCTTGAATGCTCCCAGAGGAGTGCTCTCTTGGTTTGTGGGAAAGCTTGGAAGGGCTAGGTGCCCAAACCTGGCTTTTAGTCCTCTCAGCTTGAGCCAACTAATGGTTTGGGTGTGTGGAAGGTGCTACTGCAACAGTGATCCATATGAAGAATATCAGCCTTGATTTTGGCTCATATTTTCACTGTCCCTCACAAGAGGTAAATCTATCACTTATGATTACAGCCGGACAGTAGTATAACCGGTGTGTGTGTGTGTGTGTGTGTGTGTGTGTGTGTGTGTGTGTGTGTGTGTGTGTGTGTGTGTGTGTGTGTGTGTGTATGCATGTGTGTGTATGCATGTGTGTGTGTGTGTGTGTGTGTGTGTGTGTGTGTGTGTGTGTGTGTGTGTGTGTGTGTGTGTGTGTGTGTGTGTGTGTGTGTGTGTGTGTGTGTGTGTGTGTGTGTGTGTGTGTGTGACAGTGCAGAGAGCATATAGCCTAGCATATAGGTAAATCTGTCACTTATGATTACAGCCAGACAGTAGTATAACCGGTGTGTGTGTGTGTGTGTGTGTGTGTGTGTGTGTGTGTGTGTGTGTGTGTGTGTGTGTATGCATATGTGTGTGTGTGTGTGTGTGTGTGTGTGTGTGTGTGTGTGTGTGTGTGTGTGTGTGTGTGTGTGTGTGTGTGTGTGACAGTGCAGAGGGCATATAGCTCAACTACCCCTGAACCTCAAAAAATCTGTAGTTTTCTAGCAAATTGTTGTTGATTGCAGTCATCAAATAATGACATATGTGAGTTTCAGATTTTGTGCAGTCATCAAATAATTACATATGTGAGTTTCAGATTTTATATCTTTCAGAAAATATTTCTTAATAGAAAACCTGTTATACTAGCAACCATACATCACAGCCATCCAGATTTTCACAGAATGTCCACATTTTTACTTCACATTTTTGGTTTGGTCTTCAGAAAATTTGGGGTTTCTGGCAAATCACTGAGGAGTGAAGTCATTAAATAAGACACATTTGTGTTTAAGACTTCATATCTTTCAGAAAATGCATGCTAACACAAATCCTGTTATTCTAGCAGGTTTCTATCTTCCTAAGAGCAATATTTAAAATCTGTCCCTTTTCTGGGTCTTTGCCCCTCATTATTTTAGGCTTTTTACAGCTTTCTTTTGCTAAGAGGTTGAGAAGTATGCTAGCAACTTTCTAAGCATATGAGGAATGTTTAAAATATGTCCCTAATGTGGAGATTTTGTTCCTGATTATTGAGGTAAGTGGTTGAAAGGACATGGGGTTACAGTGGATTACACTGTCTAGCTCTAGCAGCAGCAAGATGAAGTGTATTTCAAGGCCATATTTATGTATTTGTCCATTCACTTGATAGCAAGCAGACATCTAGGGTGCATACAATCATATAAGTGTAATAATTAATGGCAGAGTGTGTGTGTGTGCATGTGTGTGTGTGTGTGTGTGTGTGTGTGTGTGTGTGTGTGTGTGTGTGTGTGTGCACAATATCAAACCTCTCAACTGTACAGATTTTTGCAGAATGTCCAGATTTTTGCCTCATGTTTTTAGTCTACTTTTCATAAAACTGTGGTTTTCTGACAAATTGTTGGAAAATCATTGAAGACTGACGTCAGAAAATAATGGCAGACATTTGAGTTTCAGACATCATACCCTTCAGAAAATTCATGCTAATGCACAACCTGCTATTCTAGTAACTTTTTAGGTTTGCAAATGCAATATTTAAAAATGTTCCCTATTTTGTTCCTTTGCCTCCCCATTATTTGTGGTTTTGCCCAGTTTTCATTACACTGCAAAACTTTCTATAGTGCTATAGTAAGCAAGAAGGATACAGGGCTGTGAAAATTACAACATGTTGTGTAAAAAAAAATGAAACAGTTTATAGGCAATAGTTTGGTCAACTGGCAGGAACAAAATCCCTACATTAGGGACAGATTTTAAACATTCCTCATATACTTAAAAAGTTGGTAGCATACTTCTCAGCCTCTTAGCTTAGTTTTTTTTTTTTATGGAGAAGAGAAGAACCCCATTAAAAATTGTCCAGATGGGCATGGGAATTTTAGGCAGTATGGCTTTGTTATAAATGTTTGGAGCTCTGGCTCAGTTCTCGGCTGAGGTGTGTTCTTTTTTTTTATTTATTCATACACAACATACATGTGTTTTAGTGAAAGTTCCATTACCATGCCATGAACAAATAAGAATATGCAAAGTTTACACTAATTCTGCTAACTAAACTATATTTATGACTGGCATGTATAATAAACCAGGGAAGCAGGCATGTGCTTCTTTTTACAATGCCAGTAAGGCTACATTTTTCTAGTAGAGCTGCATATGTGTACATCTCTTAGCTCCCCAAGAGTTCTAATGTTATAGGTTACACTCGGTAAAAAAGTAAATTTGCACATTTATATCCTCACCCCCGGGGTGTGAATTTACAAATATGGAAATTTTAAGTACAATGATTTTGGAAACTCTGCTATGATATTTGATGGACCCTTGTGATGATTTTTAAAATCTGAGAGCTTGAGAGGTATGCCTGGTCCTTATATTTAAGAGTCTGTTTACCTTATTTATTTTGTTGAAAATTCATTGGTAATCTAAATTTTAATTTTGTGATTTAGTAAGCTTTTTCTAAAATATATGCTTATATTCTTTTTCTTTGTTAACTGCAGATGAGAGCTGGTTTATGCCTGTCATGCTGTGACATAGCTTCATGAAACTGCAGGCATCAGTCATGCCCAAGTTCAAGACACTTGCTCTGGACTAATTTTTTCCACTCGTTACTAGTAATATTGAATTGTTGTAACACTCAGTTTTAATCTATTTAATATACTCACGATGGATGACAAGACATGCAGTGAAATGTACACAGGCAAACAACTGAAGGATGGATTTACAACTTAATTGCAAAACTACAGTATTGTTTTAAGTAAACTGCTATTTACTTGGGGAAATGTTGTTTATGTGAAGCTATTTTATATTATAGACATGGAGTAAGTGCATTGGGCTTAAAGGGATTACGTTCTCATATGTCTGTTCATACTGCTGTAATGAATTAGTTCCTCCAAACTTCATTCAGGCCTTAGTGTACAAACTATTAAACAGAAATGTTATCTGCTGCTATATACTCTGTGTCAGTTAATTATTTCCTCTACTAACTCATACATAAAAGAAATGGTTTCTGTGCAGTCTTCGCCTTTGCATGGTCAATATAAATCATCACCTACTTTATGAACTGCTGCTTAAGCCTGTCAAATGTCTTTTACAGATGGACTGAGAGTGGCACAATTTAATACTGCTCTGCTTCCAGCCTCCAGTTCCAAAGGCTCAAATTACAGCAGCAAAAAAAAAAAAAAAAAAAACATTGCTTAATGACTAGGGGTTGTCTTACTGCTTTAAGATAAGTGGTGTATGTGATTACTGTGACAGACATTTAACCTTTAAAGTACCAATCATTGTTGACTATTACTGAGCAATTCCTGACTTCTGTTCATTACCACATTTATACATATCGATCACTTATTAACTTTCAGGGTATTCATACACATTGAACACAATGGTATACATGGATTGTGCCTCCGATTATTTGCACTTAATGACAGGACATATAGAAATACACACACACACACACACACACACACACACACACACACACACACACACACACACACACACACACACACACTACTACTACTACTACTACCTCCTTACTGGTACACCTTAACATGTGCTATATGGCCTACTAAATATGGACATTCAGAGTACCCACTGTTTAAGCCAATAGTGTCTGATCACGGTGTACAATTGTAACCACTTTACAAAAAAAGAAGGAAAAATGAAGTTCACCTACTTGGCACTTTACCTGATAGTTTTATTCTTGCTGGCTCTTTATTTCTCTTACCTTCATGATGACCATTCCCTTTATGTTTTTAGTGAGTTGATTTTTCAGCTTATTTACTCATGTATCCTACCCTGGAAAAATTAATGAGCAATAGTTGTTTTCCCAAAAGACTTTACTATCAGAAATACTCATTTCCAGCTTTCTGAGTGGCTTTACAAATTATTCAGGTAAGCAACACAAATGCTTCAAGACAGAAATAACCTTTACCTCATTTTAAGTGCTGTAGAGTTGTACATGACAGATTGCAAAACTATGGATAAGCCTCAAGAAATATACAAGTTCTGCTGTTAACAGTGACTATGATTTTTGCAATTTAGTAATGGTGTTGTAGCTGTATTCTGCATTTAGATATAACCCACTTTAAAAGGCAGCACATATTCATTTTAGAGGTGTGTAAAATTGCAACGTGCAGCCATTGGAGCTTTCTGGCACAGCCTCTGTAGATAGGAAGTAGTGAGAGGTATATCTTAGGAAACAGCTATTAAAACTTCATTAATTCCTTTTAGGTTGAAGGGATTTCATGTCTGAAATCGTCATCTTCTGTATGCAATCACGCCCTCATTCCAACGTTTGTGTTACTGTGGGAGCTTTATTTCACACTAACCACCAGACTGTTCACTAAGCCCTGATAGTGGAATCCATATTTGGGTACTAGTTAGTTATTTAAAGTTACTAGCTGCATTGTAGTGGACTGCAGGATTATTAGAAATCAGGTCTACTTTGTATTACCAAAATTACACTTTACCAAACTTTAAAATGATGAGATGACTATGCCGAAAACCTACTTTAATGAGCAGTCACATAACTGGAATTTTAATCAGGGAAAGGAGGCACTACCGCTGCACCACTGCATCATAAGGAAACAGTAAAGATCAGTGAATACATATAATTACAAATAGAGATATTACAATGAAGCAAACTATGGACAAGGTGCATGTCTTTTTAGATACTGCCTTAGGACAAAAAGAGTGGTGCAAATATAATTATTCCCCCTTTTTTGTACAGTCATGCAACATTTGCTGGCTGATTCTTAGTCCACTGGATTGTACTAACTTCTTAAAGTGCTGTGAGATATGGCATATGCTTACACACAACTTTAGATTTAAAATGAAGTTCACATTGTACAGTTTAGCATTATTAATGTATGCATGTTTGCAAATATTGTTTTTGTTTTGTGCATTAATATCAGTATTCTTCTTCTTTGTATTCCTAAGTACATTTATTGCTTCTTATTGTATTTGTCATCGTGGCCTGTCCCTGGATGAATTCTCTTATATAAAGTATGAATAAATAAATAAATAACATTGATTTTTGCTTCTAACCTCAAAAACACGCAAGCTATCCTTCTATTAACCCCTCTTGTAGCCTTGTAATTCACCAGTTTCTCTGCCATCAGTCTGCTGGACAACCAATCATTAGAGAAACTGATACAGTATATGAGAGATGTGATTGCACAATGTCACCAGGGGCAAGACTCTCACATACAAGTCCTCAAAATAACAAACAGAGTGTCAGTAACACCTACCACACATAGTATACATGCGACATATAGACTCACCTATACTGAAGCACAAAAAAACAATCTTCCTAAACCTCAAGGACATTCCAGACACTCAACCCAACTCACTTATCCCCCAGAGACTCCATTATAAGACATGCTGATGCACTACTCACCATGCTGAGCAAGGAGAAAATCATGGTCCACCGCCTAACAGGTGCCAGATCTGCCATGTCACTCACGCATTTAGGTCACTGAACCACAAGTACCAGTATGACTCAGCCATAGTCCATGTAAGTGCATGACCTGAGAAATACTTCCCTGGACTATATGAAGAGCGATATTCTGGACCTCCTGGACTTGATGTCCCAGGTTGGTATGAGTCTAGCATTGAGCAGCATTCTATCTTTACCTAGAATGATGTCACTACATAAAGAGAAGATGATTGACTTTAATAATTTGCTTAGCTTCAGGTGTCATTCAAAGGGGGTACAATATTTGTCATAAGAAGGCATAGAAGGATATGGTCAAAAGACCAGTGTTTCTTTTCCAAGGATGCTCTGCACCTGTCCATGATAGGCTTTTGAATATTGGCTACATTGACTGTAATGTATTTTAAGTTCTAAATGGGTTAGGTAATAGCTCTTTGAATGTTTATTTTACAGGAAGTTAATCCAAGGTTTACACTGCAGGAATACTATACTGTGCATAATGTTGTAACTGTAACTCATAATTTGTACTGTTGTTCCTTTTTTTGTATCTACATTAAGTCTCGCTAATTCTACTTTGGGCATACTAAAAACTGTTTGTGTTTAATGTAACTTTGCTGAAGTAGATAGACTAAGATCATTGTTTATTGGTATTCACTGTGCATAGTTTAAATGGTGACCAGATTATGGCTGCTGTGGTAAGGATTCTTATATTAAGTTAATTATGCAACCTACATCCTGTAGTTGTTAATAGGATTTTATAGCTGTACTGCTTAGTCAAAAATAAGAACTGACTGATATTATCAATCTTAGCTTCAGATGTAGAGTAGCTTTTTTGTGTTGGTTCTGTAACTATGTAAACAGAATATCTATCTCACATTATATGCTTTGAGCTCAGTATGGTAATTATCTAACTCTCTCTCTCAGGTCTAAACTACAAGGTGCCCCCTTGGATAATTTTAAACTCTCAGGCATTAAAAAAATCACCTGAAAGCTTACTGAAAACCTGCCAAAATGCTTTATAAACAAGAAAGTGCATATAAACTTTTTTCCTATTAATTGGCTATTCAATATGCAATTTTATTTTGGCATGAATAGTTGTTTTAATACTATGTGTTGTTTTTTTTGTAATCTATTTAGTGTGCACCCCCCCCCCAAGTGAGGTTATCCCCTCACAGCTTAATTTAATTAAAAATTGTACTTCCATCAGTTTCTGATCCCACTGTACTTAGTTAAGGAGGAGTACAGATATTCGTTAATGCTGTGTATGCAATCTTACATACCCTGCTATTGTGCTCCCAGTACCTAACTGGTGCCATAACAAGCATTTTAAATAGATTTGCTGCTGCCTCACTGACAGCTTTTTTTTTTAGTACTAACCTGAAGATTCTTGGTCTCTGGGGTGTCATCCCACTCCATTCGCTCTGCAGGCTCACTTCATTCCCCTAGTCTAACCCCAAATCTCACCCTCCCCCACTTCCTCTAAAATTAAACCTATCCACACTACACCTCTTCCTCCTCATCCATACACTCCCTCTCTCAACATATTTCTATTAATATCACACTAGCATCCTATCTACATACTGCTCCCCTTCCTTCATTTCTACAAACTTTACTACTGTTTTCCAATTATCCACATAGGTATTTTTTTTCTGATTACCTCTCTAATAATCCTTAATCTGAAATGATTCTCCTTATTCTCCTATCACTAATGCTCTTATCCTTCTCTTCACTTTCATCATATCTAGTTCTTATCCAATCTATCCTAAGCTCTCCTACAGACACTACCTCTTACAACAATAAAACAAATCACTACTCCTTACCCATCACTGCCCATCTCTTTCAAACAGACAATATAATTATCTCTCATTTATGCAGACCATACCTCTCAAACTCTTAGTGCAAGAAATCTGGACAAAGCCCAACAGAATGGGGGACAAATGTCCAAAAATAGAGACATATTTTAAATATTGCTCTTATAAACTTAGAAAGTTGCTAAAGTAGCAGGGCTTGTTTTCACATACATTTTCTGAAGGATTTGAAGTCTGAAACTCAAATGTATGTCAATATTTAATGACCTCAGATTATCCCATTCATTTGGTAGAAAACCACAAAGTCTATGATGAACAGGCCAAAAATATGAGCGAAAATCTGTACATTCTGCGAAAATCTGACAGTGGAGAGGTATGATGCATGCAACATACCTACAAAACAGTATGAAACCTATCCAACTTTGACCAGCAAGCCTTTACAAATATATTAAACTCCATTAATTGGTCCTTCCTTAAATACTTATCACTTAATGATACAGATGAACAATTTAATTCTACATTCCTAAACACCTTAGACAGTTTAGCTCCCACCAGAAGGAAAAGATTCAAAACCAACTATACTCCTTGGCTTTCTGTCTATACCAGATCACTCATGCAAAAAAGAGACAACACTTGGACATCCTAACTAAAACACAAGCCATAATTATTTACAGCATTTCAAAGCATTGTGTAACCTTGTAAAGTAACAGGTTAATTTAGAAAAAAAAAACAGTTCTATGGAGAGCCACAAGATCAGCACAAATCAAGTCCAAAAAACCTTCTGGCACACTATCAAAGAAATCCTACACCCAGGAAGTCAGTCTTCCCCCAACCCTCCTGTGATAGTACCTTTCTTGACATATTATCTCAGTTTAACTCTTACGTCATCGCTAGCATAGCTTTTATCACTAACAAATTTCCTGCATCACTATCTGCTTTCTCTCAGTCTCCTATTACATGTTACTCTACATTTTCCTTTCAACCAGTTCACACTTCCTTCATCAAATCCCTCTTGTGCAAGCTCAAGCCATGCTCACCCTCTGCAGACAATCTTCCTAATGAATTCCTAAAAATGGCTGCTGACTTTATTGCCTACCCAGTCTCCATAATCATTAATAGATCTGTCAGGGAACCTTATGTTCTCTCCTCTCCACAAAGGTGGAACTTCTACAGAAATTTCTAACTTCAGGCCAATTACTATTCTTTCACCAGTATCAAAACTTTAGAAAAATGTATCCATAAACAGCTTCTTCAATATCTACTTGACAATAATCCTGTTTGCCACCTAACATGGACTCAGAGCAGCACATAGCACTATCACTGCTCTACTATCCTTTACTGAAACTGTCATCAAAACTCGTGACTCAGGAAACTTTGTCTCTTCTCTCTTCTTAGATCTATCCAATTGATACTGTCTCCCACCCCAAATTCTTATCCCAACTATCTCTTCTAGGCTTAATTGAAACATCCTTACAATGGTTCACTAGCTATGTCTCTAACAGATATCAATCTGTCAAATGGAACTCTAACTTCTCTCCTTACTTACCAGTCAGCACTGGGGTGCCTCAAGGCTCAGTACTAGGTCCACTCCTCTTCAACATTTTTAATAACCATCTTAATATTGCCACCAAAGAAGACACCCTAATTCAATATGCCAATGGCTCTACATTAATCTGCTCTGCCAGGAATTTAACTCAAGCAGCATTCAATTCCATTGGGTCTTGAGTCATCAACAACCATCTACTACTTAACCCCCAAAAAACTTAACTTCTGCTGTTTTTACCAAAGCAATTTTCTCCAGATGCTTCTAACTTTGCTATTACTTCTCTGAACAATACTTCATTTGATGTGGTTTCACGCACAAAACTGTTAGGTGTAACTATCGACAACAATCTTAAGTTTGACCTGCATATTAGCAACAACATAAAAAATTATCAAAAATTGGGCATGATGTATAGGGCTTGAAATTCATCTCCAGCTCCACAAGAGTAACTCTTGACACCACCTATCTCTTACCCTCCCTTCTATATGCTTCACCTATTCTAGCCTATCCTCACTCTTCCCTCAAAGCAAAACTTAGCCAATGTCATAATAAAATAGCTAAATTTGCCACAGGCCAAGCACACTACTCTCACCATTGCTCTGCTCTCAATTCCCTAAATTGGCTTGAACTACTCCACCTTCTCACATTTAATCAGTTAACACTAACACACAAAATAATGTGCAACTCCTCATTTTCAAAAACTGCATCATCACTACTTCAAAGCTATATTCATCTTATGACCTACGCTCTTCTGACAAGTATCTACTATCTGTTTACAAACCACAAAGATCTAATGGTGTTAGTCTCTGCTCTCACTGTGTTGCCAGATCATGGAATAGCATTCCAGAATCAGTCAGACGTATACCCCACTATTATTCCATCAAGTCTAGGCTGAAAGAACATCTAACCAATAACTGGATCTGCCCATGCTCCATGCCATCTTAGTAGTCTTTTTCATTCCCTTCTCTCCAGTCTTAATAGACTTTTCTTGATCTATCCTACTTCTCTTCCTGCATTGTCTACTTTCTAGCATAACCTTTCTATAATTTCTTAACCTTCTAATGTTCCTGCTCTCTATTCTTACACTAACCTTTATCCATCCCAGAAATTATGACTGAAATTTACTACCTAAGTCTCTTACCAGAAAGTGTATATAGTTTTTTATGACTTATTACGTATTCTGTAGTATATTCTTCATGCATTATTATGTAACATACATGGGCAGCCATGGCGGTGCAGCAGTTAGCATTGCTGCCTCACAGCAAGAGGTTCTCCGGTTCGATCCTTGGCTGGGGTGCCTTCTGTGCAGAGCCTGCATGTCCTCTCTGTGGTCGCGTGGGTTTCCTCCGGGTGCTCTAGTTTCCTCCCACATCCCAAAGATATACTGTAGGTGGATTGGACACTCTAAATTGGCTCTAGGCATGAGTGCATGCATGTGTGTGCCTTCTGTGGAAGGTTGGGCACCGGGCAGGCAACTCGACACCGTAAAACAACACTGCCAATCATGAGCAAACTGATGATCCACTGTGACGACCCCTAACTGGGAAAAGCCAAAAGAAGAAGAAGAAGATTATGTAACATACATATTAGGAACTCTCTTCTATTTTTTATATAATTTATGTTCAACTTTATTGCTTGCTTTATATTTGCTTATTTTCTTCTTTTGTTGTTTCCACAAATTGTACTCCTGTGTAATTCTTACTCTTCGTAATCAATGTTGATTTGCAATTCTGTTTAAATTGTACTGTGGAGCTTTTATCCCTGGGTCTTTGTTGAAAATGGGCTTGTTCCCAGTCAGACTTTCCTGATAACAAATGTCAAATAAAAAAATAAGTAAATAAAACATCATCCTCTTCTTTTGTTGTTTCCACAAATTGTACTCCTGTGTAATTGTCTTACTCTTCATAATCAATGTTGATTTGTAATTTTGTTTAAATTGTACTGTGGAGCTTTTATCCCTGGGTCTTTGTTGAAAACAGGCTTGTACCCAGTCAGACTTTCCCGATAAAAAATGTGAAATAAAAAATAAGTAAATAAAACATTATCCTCCCTATAGTGCCTTTTTTAGGCAATGCCAAACTGATAAACCTTCCAAATTAGTAAATTCAACCCCAAGGAATCGAAAGGTGTTACTGCTCAATGCAAGGAGCCCAAACAAGAAACCCTACTCCCTCCAAGCTCTCCTCACCTTGGAGAATGCAGACATCTGTGCAGTTTCAAAGACGTTGTTTAAAGACAAGGGGAGCACCCCAGCAATATAGGGGCACAATGCCTTCCACACATTTAGACCAGCTACTGCACAGACAGGTACTAAAGGTGGAGGTGTCTCAATCTACTCAAAAACAAACATACTTCAAGGCTGGATAAACTGGATGATGCACTTGAGCTTATCCATGTTCAAATTACCATAAGTAAAGTCACATACCATACCTTTGCAAGCTATAAATCACCCTCTATGACCCACAAAACCCATAGATCATACTTAGACCTACTGGAGACACTTACCATTCAACCCAATACTGTATTCATGGGGGACTTTAACTATTCCATTATAAACTGGGGATCCTACATGACCTCATTTTGCAGGCCCAGAGATTCCTGGACTTTGTAAAAATGGGCACCCTGCACCAGTTGGTCCATTTGTCCACTATGGGTACAAACATACTGGATCCAGTACTCACAAATATGGGAGAACCTTGCACCCCATCCATCCCCCTACTGAAGTGTAGTGTCCTCAATAGTAAGGTCAGACCACAAAGCTGTTTCCTTCAAAATGAAAATCAGTGACCCAAGCAAGCACTGTAACAGTTAGGAACTACTCTAACTGCTACAGTAACACTTAGGAACTACTCTAAGGCAAACTAGCTATTATTAAGTGATTATCTGACAAAATCTCAAGCCCCTCCAAACCTGGAGAATACAGCTGCCTATGCAGAACTGTATGTAGAACTCCTGTACAATCATATTAATAGATGCGAAAGAACACCTGTGCCTACCAGAAACAAGCCTAGAACAAACTAAAAAAACAAACAACCCTGGTGGAATACAAATATAAACAGATTGTGCAACAAAAGGAAAAAGTTATAGCTAAAATTAGGAAGTGCAACACCAAGCAGGATAAAAACTCTCTTATCAAGCTAAACAAACAGCTAAGAGAGCAAATCAAGTTGACCAAAGCCAAATTTGAGGTAAAGATAAGTTCCCAGGTGAAAGGACAACCACAAGGCTGTCTTTAGCCATGTCCAAATCCTCAAAGTTGGTACACAACAGTGTGTAGAACTGATTGTTAATGGACCCACTTGCATGAAGCTGGAAGATATAGCAAATCTGCTAGCTGAAAAAATCAGCTCCAATTCTCCCTGATGGCCACACCAAGTAATACCATCAATCGTAACTCCCAAAATTAACACCAGAAAACAGGTCCTACATGTCTCTCTAAGGCTAAGAACACCACATTGATGGGCTCTGATAATATCCCAGGTTGCCTCCAAAATAGCTTGAAGCATGACTCTGGAGTGTCTATTTAACCATAGCATCCAGACATACTTTGTGCCGTGTGAATGATGGACTGCAACAGTCAGTCTTCTGCCCATGGTTGGTCCCTTAATTGACATCGGGAACTACAGAACCATAAGTCTGACTACTTTCATAATCAAAGCCATGGAAATAATTACCATGGATATGATTAAAGATGGTATAGGAAACCTTAAGACACTGGATCCAGCGCAGCCTGGCTTCACCAAAGACAGATCCTGCCTACTCAACCTGGTGGACTTCTTTGAAAAAGTCACCAAGGCAATATTTTGAGGGCAAAACTTTGCAGGCTGTTTACCTTGACCTGGCTAAGGCATTTGATGCAATGCCCTACTTGGGCATTGTAAACACACTCATAGAATTAGGAACTAATCCCTATGTTACATGCTGGAAAGCCAGTTGGCTCTTAGGTAGGACTCAATAAGTTAGGATGGGGGAGACCACACACCAAAATGAGGCTGTTTACTAGCAGAGTCCCTCAGGGGTCTATGATGGGCCCACTCCTTTTTGGCATTTACTTCTTGGAAGTCAAAACCAATGTCAAAGGCATCTTGCTAAACAAATCTGCAGATGACTCCAAATTAGGAGCAGTCATAGAATCCCACTAAGACACTAACATCCTGCAAGAAGGACTAATGCAGACAAATGACTAGTACCAAAGCCATGGCTTAAAACTCAATCCAAAAGATGCATAACAGTACCATTTGGGATTTTGGACACCCTAGAAAACTACCTCATTAATTAACTATTCCTAAGAGTTGACCCAGTAGTCAGGGATTTTGAGATGTTTGTGACTAGTAACCTGGCTTTCGACCAACAGATTTCTAAGGTAGTAAAGAAATCATTCTATGCTCCTCAACTTATAAGCAAGGGTATGGCATCAAGACCCAGGGAAGTCAGTATTCAAATGAATTCTGCCCTCATCAGACCCATCATTGAGTGCAGTGCCCCCTTTGGTGTATACCTGACCAGGCACGACCAACAAATGGAACATCCACAGAGTTTCCTCATAAAAAGAATACAGGGTGTAAACAACATGTCCTATGCAGATTGCATCAAAGTCCTATCTCTATACTCTGTTTCATGCAGACTGTTTCAGAGGAGGAAGAAATCTGTGACTGGCATACATGGCATTCATGAATCCCACTCTGAAGGAACTTTTGCACGTCCACAAAACCAACAGCATCAGAACAACTCAAACTCGGGGCTTGAACCTTGATTGTGATATAAATAGGACATGTTTGAGGCACAGGCATGTGTCTCAGAGAATTCCTCTCCATTGGAGCAGACTTACCATGCATGTGAAGCAGGGTTCTTTTCTAATCCTATTGAAGTGCAACATGGAACAGTGGATGGGAAATCAGAAATTCACCCCGGGTCTAGATCCTGTGCCTGTAATGGACAAAAGCAGTCTGTAAGTCACACCCTAGGTGACATATACCCCTTAAAGTAATCTCTAAAGCTCAAAAACACTTGTGGGATACATTTATGATGCATGGCTTGGGTAATAAAAGCCCCAGTAGTCATTAACCTAGTATACACTTATGAACCTAAGAAATCAAAACCATTGAATAGATATATTTTTTATTTATTTATTTAGCATTTGTTAACAGGGAATGTCCAACTTGGAATGAGCCAATTTTCAGCATAGGTCTGGGGAGAAATGCTCCAAACGTATGTCTTTGTAACGTGGGAGGAAACCAGAGCACACGGAGGAAACCCACACAAATGCAGGGTGGACATGCAGACTCCACACAGAAGTCACCCCAGTCGAGAATCGAGCCAAATACATTTGCACTCACACACATACACATGTATAGGTCTATAGATATCTATATGTGTCAGTGCTGGATGATTCATAGGAATTAAGTGCAAATTAGTGGTAATCAATATCTGTACCCTGCTAATGCCCTCTGTTATGTTATATCTTATATCACTATCTTTAGAAGTTTGCGTTCCAGCAGTGATTCACTGTGTGAAGACTTTTCCTTTTTCTGCATGGTTGTTCTGCTGTGGAGTTAGTATATTTAAGTAAGGGAGGTGTGGGAGGTGAAGTTTTAAAGAGATATTTGCTATATATGAAGTTTTAGATGCAATGTGGTTAGACTAAGTGTGTTTTAGATTAAATCTATATTAGATAAATTTTTAAATATGTTGTGATTAGATGAAAAGCTTCTTAGATAAAAAGTAATAGATTCATATATATATATATATATATATATATATATATATATATATATATATATATATATATATATATATATATATATATATATATATATATACAGTATATATGTGTGTGTGTGTTTGTGTGTATGTAGATAGGTAGATAAATAGAGAGATAGATAGACAGATAGATAAATAGACAGATAGACAGATAAATAGATAATAGTAATGTAGAAACAGACTCTTGAATGGCTGGAGCTCTCTACAGTGTTTTTCTCCTGACTGAGTGCTTCACTGCCTTCATTTTAGTAGTTGTTCGTGAGAAACTTTACTATACTATAGTGTGTTCTGTGGTTGCCACAGCATATGGATCAGGACTTGTCTATTTTATGCATAATGCAGAAAACCAATACTGTGCTCTGGTCATGATGATAATCTCCTAAGAATTTGCAGGTTTCACAACTAGATGGAAATTACCACCCTCCCACAGGAAACAAAAATGTCCAATCCTGGTGTGTATACTAGTGCCAGGACTGGAAAAAATGGAAACATTATTACAATGGGGTTAGGCCAGGCTCAGAGGGAAGATGGACCCACTACTTCAGAAGGAAGTAATAGTCTACAAAAACATAAAAACTGACAGGCCAAAAAAGGGCCATAAAGGTGATGTGTAAGGAAAAAAATACATATTGTTACTTTTATGCAAGAAGGCTGGAATTTCCAATTAGAAGATATTTAAAAAGATTAAGACAGAAATTAGAGGAAAGCAAAATACTTGTACAAGAAAAACTGCCAAAAGCTTCAAATGCAAATTTGCATTCATTGATACAACAGATAAACATTAGATAGACAGAAAAAAGTTGGCTGCCTAGAAAAAGAAGTGCGAAAATATAAAGAACAAAACCCAAAGATTTTTGAAAGGCATAAAAAAGGAACATGGATATATGAAAGAAAAACAAAACATCTGGTATGGTATAATATTTATGCATGTAAAGGAGAAAGCTAAACTAATTAATACAAAAAACAGCTCCAAAGATATTTGAAGAGAAATACAGGCAAAGGCACCCGACTATGGAGAATTTCACAATACAAAAAAATAAAAACAAAAGGAGGATTGAATACTAAAAGATTAGTATGGTAGAAGTTAAACAAATATAAATTGAAGTTATAGAATACTTGTAAAGTGAAGGTTTTAGTGTAGAAATTCTAACACAAGTTTTGTCACAGCACGATGGAACGAGTCCCTAAATTAAGGAGAAATGGGTAGAACGGGAGATATCTGAAGAAGAAATATGGATATTGGAAAGAAAAAGAGATTTGATATGTGCAATATTTATGCAAAGGAGAAAGTAAAGCTAATCAATACCAAAAACAAGCAGCAAAGATATTTGAAGAGAAATACAGGCAAAGGTACCAGATATAGAAAATTTCACAATACAAAAAATAAGAGAACAAAAGGAGAGATAAGTAAAAAAGAGGACTAGTAATGGAGAAGTTAAAGTAATAGAAAGTGAAGTTATAGATTACTTGTGAAGTGAAATATTTAGTGTAGAAAATCCTGATAGAGCAATGAGTGCCCCAATTAAGGAGAAACAGAACGGGAAAAATCTTAGCACTTGCCAAATGATGATGCTCTTGTGCCTTCAGGGGAAAACCAGTACAAAAGTACAGCTGAAGTCACACAACAAGGGAAGGAGCATGAAATAGTGACTGCTCTGACACAAGCAATGTTGTGGAGTGAGGGGGCCATGAGTTCCTATGTGAAGGATCAAAGAAGGAAGCAGAATGCAGCTGAGGAGTACATATCACAGGAAGGCATTCTGAAACTTTCTGTAGAATAGGTAAAAGCTGGAACAAACAACAGTGAACTCAGAAACACAATTCCTGTCATGGCAGCCTGGAAGGAAAATTTACAATACCAAAATGTAAAATTCACATTCCTTTAATAAGACCAACAGTTAAGCGCTTTTGTTTCTTAACATGATATTAGCCAACGTCTATATAATCCATGACACAACTTTTATAATTTGACTAAGAAAGACAAGTGTTAGAAGACATTCAGAATGACCTGAATTTGACTTTAAGACCAGCAGATAAAGGGGGAGCAGTTGTGCTCCTGAATGGGCTGGATTAAGATTTCCGAGCTGCTCAGTGAAGATGCCAGCGATAAACGATTGACTAGATTACAAGTGGAAGAGGTTAAAGCAATGGTGAATAATATTTTATATGAATTGTTTATGACTGGAAGACTTACTCAGATGCTATATGATTATTTAACAGTGAAGTATCCAGTAATACCAAGTCTGAATGGCTTACCTAAGATAGATAAGTCTCAGGTGGATTCTCCTATGTGACCCATAATTGCTCAGGCAGGATGGTTGGCAGAACCAGCTTCTATTTTTGTAGAACAGCAACTAAAAAGGATTCTTACTTATGCACCAGTGTTACTAAGGGATATACATAATTTTTTAACATCTTTATATGAATACTTGAGTCAAGAGAACCATAGAGATAGATATCTCATGCTAACCATGGACATACAAAGCCTTTTTTTACAGTTATTCTCAATGATTATGGGATAGAAGCCCTTAGAGGGTTTCTAATGAATGAAAGTGACTATGACTCCAGCCATATTAATTGCATCTGCACCTAAGTGGAAGTAGTATTGAAATACAATTATTTTCAACGATAATTTATATCTCCAACAACGTTTGTGAATAGTTATGTAAACCTGGTTTTAGCCAGTTGGGAGCAGTTACATGAGTTTCAAAACAATGCTTTCTTTGGATATTTGAAGTTTTATCATTGATTTGTAGATGACATTTATACTTAATGGGATGGTACTTTAGAGCAATTGCAAGACTTCCATGAATATTTAGAAGAAACCTCTGAATTCGTAAGGTTCATAAGACATCAACGGAATGACAATATAGAATTTTTCAATGTACAATTGGTCCAAGATATCCAGGGCAAAACTGATACCTGATTATATCAGAAGGAATGCTGGAAAAACAACATTCTTTCAAAATCCAGCATGCATCCAAAACATGTCTACAAGAATATATTGAAAGGACAGTATTGAGACTATCCAGATTGTATACAGATGAGAAGGAATATATAGAAGCTAAGGGAGCTATGGGTCCACAGTTTCAGCAGAGAAAGTATGATGCTGTTCAGATACAAGCTATGCAAAGACAGACAATGGTCATATGTGGGAATGAAGGGAGACCCTACCTCTCCAAACCTTATAAGAAATGAGAGTTGGATGATGGTATAATGAACAATATGAGAATGAAGAACCAGTGACAAAATAGAGTGACTTTAATGTACTCTAGTGACATACACCATATCTGTGAAATCATAAAGAAAAATTGGAAGATCTTGACATGAGATGAAGACATAAAGGAGACGGTAGGAGAGAGACCATATTCATCTTTTAAGAGCAATCACAATCTCAAACATACGTCATGGATCTAGGAGATCATCTCATATTAAATATAATAAACTTGGTACCTATCCCTGCTGGAGATGTACTAGCTGCAGATATATATCTAAGGAGCAGGAATTTATTCATCCAATGTCTGGAAGAAGATACACGCCAACATTTTATGCAGACTGTACTACTAGGAATGTCATCTATCTTGCCACCTGTGACTCTTGTAACAATTTCTATGTAGGGAAGACTACAAGACAGTTGAAAGAAAGAATATCCAAACATGCTAGCAATATTCGTCTCAAAGATTTAAAAGTGCCTTGGCCAAACATATGCAAGAAAATATGGGACATAAATATTATTTTAGAATTTTACAGGTGGTAATGGAAGATCCATGAGGGGTGATATTAATAACAGAATGGAACTAGCATAAATATCTTGGATTGGGACCCCACAAGCTGACAAATTACTGGGCTTGAATTCAAACTTCCTGTTAAAACCAGCCCTAAAGGGACATCGGTTGAAGAGATGAGTTTGATTGACTATTCAGGCTTTAAGAATGACATCAGTACCTGTTTTTCTAGATCTGAAGAAGGATCCATTTGAGATCCAAAAGCCCTTATTTTTTTAATTTTATTGACATTTTATTGAAGTCACATTAAAGTTTTAAAGTTCTAGTTTTAAAATTTCAGCATTTTTTTATGTTCTTGACTGTGGTACTGGTTATTTACACTATATATATATATATATATATATATATATATATATATATATATGTACTCTGTATCGATCAATTACATTATTGAGAACATGAAACAGTGGCAAACCACTTTGCAGCTAAGTCTTGGCAAATTATTATCCCAGGGATAAAAATTCAAACAGGATATTTCAGGATGGCACAGTATCTGGTATCTTTATGTACAATTGTATCAAAGTAAGTACATTTAAATGTGGAAGATGCCCCCAATGTTCTTTCACTTATAAAGGGAATGGAGTTAATACCATAGGTTTTGGTTTTCTTAAATCAAGGGTTTATATTAATTGCTGTATAAAGATGTTATTTATGGCGTTATTTGTCAAGTTTGCTCAATGTTTTATACAGGCAAAATGGAAAGAACATTCAAGCTGTATATATGAACATTCTTATGCAATCAAGAGGCATATATTAACCAATGCATTATGTAAATACATTTTTTCCCATGAAGGGCATAGTTTTAGATTTTTTTGGATTAGATATTGTTAAGCAGAATCCTAGGGACAGTCTGTGGAAAACTACTCTTGAAGTCAGGGAACTTTGGCAGATTAAACAACATACTTCAGGTCCTTTTGGCCTTAATGGTATGTCTATAGCATCTATTTTAAAGTTGAAATCCCTTTGTAGGGCATAAGATCATTGATTTTATTTTATCGTATTTAATCCTGATATTTTAGATAGTTTGTCTGATAACTTTAAAATAGTTTGAATTTTATAGTATTTGTGTTTCTGTTTGCATTTTTGAGTACCTATTAACTGTTTTAATTGCTTTGGTTATTTAAGGGAGTGATGTAACTCTGTTAATTATCACTGATGAAGTCCCTTTTTACCTGCTTGGGATGAAAGTGCTCAGATTAATAAACTTTGCTTCTATTTTTTGGAGAGAATCTTGCTGATTTTATGTGGCATCATTGCACTGACTCACTTCCCTTATTGTGTGGTTGTCTATACATTTTATTGCTTTGTTTGGTCCTTCAGATGGCATTTTTTTCACTTCAGGAGCAGTCTGTTTTATCTGCAAGTTTGTTTTCCTGATTCCTAAGTTATTAATACAATGATAATTCTCATTTTCAATGCATCATCTCTAGCCTCACCTGTAGATTAACACCCCATATCAATATGGGGTGGTAATCTGGAGGTGATAATGGTATTCATAAAATATACACTAGCTGATAATGGGAGTACATTAAAAATATACCCTAATGTCAGAGTTTTTAGTTTTATATTAGGATTATATATTATGCTCTCAATGACACTGTACAGGGTTATTCTTGTTGACTTAATATTGCAAAGTGTTATTTTTGTTGTTTCAGTACAACCCAGTCTGGGCCTGAAACTGGCCATCATTAATCAGTGGAAAAAATGTAAGTAAAAAAATAAAGTGGTATATTCCTGGGCCTGAAATTGGTCAAGGTTAATCAGTGTCCTACCCCTGTAAACAAGGTAAGTAAATAAATAACTAAATAAATAAAGCGGTATGTTCCTTGAACTGCATTTCAACTGCCTATTGGCATAATAACAATTTAAATAGTTAAAATTTGTAAAAAAAAATACTCTATCCAGAAAGAGTTGTGGGTTCCATCATTACAGTGGTGGAGGAGGTAATGGACTGAGACTCCACAAATGGATTTAAAGGACATGTACAGAATGCAGTACAAGCAACCGATGGAAGGACATTTAATGAACCAAAAAGAATAGTGAATAGTTTACAAGAGAAAAATGTATAGGGTGCAGACACAAGGAAACATGTAAGAAGATACTACGAGAAATGCTGTTACTGTAGTTCATAAAGGAAGAGTAATCTGAATGTTTAAATTAATATAAAATGAAAGCTTTTAAGTTATAAATTTATACTGATATCAACCGTGAGAAAATCCTGCTATGTAGACAATTTCACAGAACACTCTGAACTAGCTTTAATGTGGTGTCCTTCAAGTATTTGGGCTCTCTAAATAAAGAACAGCGATATTTTATCTAATTGTGATTTAAATCTACTTTTGAAATGGAACTAATCATTTCTTATATGACTTATCCTGCGTAAGGGTACCAAGCCTCTTTCTAAAATCATTCCTAAATATTTGTATGTCAGTGTCCATGAAACTCTGGATATATTATACAAACTTTTACTCTTTTACTATCTCAGATTTTGTGCGGTTATGTTTTGACTGTTCCCCACAGTTACTATTTTTATTACTTATATATGTCAGTTGTACACATGTCCACCATACATTGTTGTTAAGTTTCTGATAACCATTGTACACTTTTTATTTCTGTACTTATTTAAGATGTACTGTTAAGGACACAATTTGCTGACTGTATGAACTGTTTTAGCACACTCAGCAGGATACCTTTTACTTATGGTTTCTGCATAGAATATTTGGGGCTCAATCCTAATGTCTGGATGCAATGTTTGTAGAGTTTGTATGTTTTTCTTTTGTCTGCATGGGATTCCTGTCACTTTTCACCTTGCTTCTCTAAAAATTGCTGCCTAATTTGTTACTCTGAAAGCTATGCACAAATAGTGTACTTTTCTCATGCCTTTCTGTCCAATGTCATGGCTTAAATTGATCTAGAAAATATAATTTCCTTTGACAAGTTAACAGGTAAACAAATAATTATTGAGAACTACTTTGTTAAGGCAGGTTTCTTTAACATAAATTAAATGTAAACACTTGATTCTGTAAATAAATTGAAAATGTCCTTTACAGAAGTTTGAGTGTAGATTGTCTTGCAATGTGTACATAAATTATACATTTAGTATAAAATATCCTACTTGCAACTTCTGAGAAAGACACGCCCCTAATCAAGTGGTAAATAGGGAATTGTGTGTGTCTTTTATAAACCAAAATGCAATCTTGTAAAACATAGATTCTCGATTCTTTAAAATGTATTCTGTACCACTACTATTTTTGTTCCATGAATAAATTATTTAGGCATGTTAAATTGCGTTATGTTCTCTAAATTTTAAAATAATTGTACAAAAAAAATTAATTTTCATGTACACTCCCCCCATGCAATTTGCTTTTCTGCTTGCTTGCATACATGCACAATGACAAAGTATTGCTTCAGATGGAGCCATGCTAATATATATGTGAATCAAAGATCACTATGATTTACCACCTATACTGGCAATAGAAAAAGCATTCACATATAGCTGTTGTTCATAGGTGTTTATTAGTCTAATGACTACAAGGGCCTTTTAAAGCCTAGTCTGACTAGTTCTGATACCCTAGATAAGTGTAAGCATGGGGCTGGGAGATGAACCATTTACAAGTTACCTGTTTGCATCAGAGATATAAGTGGAAAACCAGGGATGAATTTCTGGTTCCCCATCCAATTGTCCAAGTTGCACTTGAATTGAATTAAGGAGGAACTCTGCTTCACATGGATGGGGAACCTGTTCCATAGATGGGGTAGTCTCTGGGATACATACCTATTTCTCCAGCAGGTCTTATTTATATCACAGGCAAGGTTTAAGCCTTTAGAATGGGTAATTCTGGTACTATTTGTTTTGCGGATATGCAGGAAGTCCATCAGAGTGGGGTCTGACAATGCCCTGTATGCCAGGCATAGATCTCCCCTCAAAAGGCCGCAGGAGACAAAATACAGGGATAGGGCCTTGAGGCGGTCTGCACAGGACATATTACTTATCCCCTGTATTCTTTTAGTGAGGAACCTCTCTGGATGTTCCAGTTGTTGGATATACCTGGTTAGGTACATACAAAAGGGAGCATTGTAGTTGATGATAGTTCTGTGGATGTAACTGCACATCATTTTATAAAATAGTAATCAGGAAGAAGCATGTTTTATCATAGAAAGTAAAAGTAATACTGTCACCAATCTCTTACACACTAACCATCCCTTTCTTAAACGTGAATGTTGTTCTTCAGCAGTTCTGAACTAGCCTCTTAATTTTAATACAACAGTAATTGACATGTCTTCTATTTTATCAACCTCTTCCAATTAAACAACCATCATTTTTTTAAATTGGCCTATGCAGACCTACTACTGTTTTTTTTTTACTTTCTTTTTTGGCTAATCACTCACTGCCATGATCTGTATACATCAAAACTAAGGTAGAAAGTACTGTGCGTGTTTTAATTCTGGTAGATTATAAACCCAGTTCCCTGCCCCACTGCTTTTTTCTGTGTATGACTACCTACTACTTTCAATACTTCACTGTACCTTCCTCCAGTCACAGCTACAAAGAAGAGCATTAACACTTTGTTTTCCTGCAGATACATAATAATTCATCTTAAGAAGCAGATCATTTCATTGTTTACTATTTCATGTGAGATGCTGTCTCCATCTTATGGCACTGTTCCAGACATTTGGTTTCAAATGACCACTAGTAACTTTAGTAGTACTTATGTAAGCAATATAATTGACCCCCCAACTGCTTATTGATTTTCAGTATCTGACATACTAGAGAAGGAATAAATGCTGTTCTCTGGTGTGTCTTTCCACAAATAAATATAAATAATTGATCATTTTATAATTAATTTGTTGCTGCTTAATATATACTTATGGAGCAAATAATTTATTGCATTATTTCACATAAA
>NC_056726.1:1813057241-1813067241 GCF_019279795.1 Protopterus annectens | reverse complement strand
GGACAGGCATAATTTACTGGGTTTGGCTCAAGCTCTAATTCAAGCTGTTGATCCTTCTTCTAAAATAGTTTCTAGTAAAAGAAAGAAGGATACCTCTTTTCCTGAAGAGATTCAATATTTTGAGTCTGGACAGGAAAGTAAAGGGACAGATGTAGATTTTCATCTCAGTTTTCTGATTCAGACTCAGAAGATAGCTCAGTTTCTAATTTTCCCTTTGGAGTTCCCTCTCTCCTTTAGACTATTTCCAGAATGTGCCAGTTGTTTTTCAGGGAATACACTGAGTTTCTGATAACTAGCCTGCTGCCCTTAAAAATACAGATAGAATTTATAATGTTCCTCAGTTTTTTTTTTAAGTTTGTATCCATTCTTCCCAAACCTGACCCAGCAGCTATAGCTTTAGTTATTGCTACCGCTGATAAACAATTCATTAATTCTTATCCTATTCTTTCTGATAAGGATGGTAAGATTATTGATGGGTATGGGAAAACAGTGCATACTTCTATAACTTTGATTTTCAGAATTTTGAAATGTTAGGCTCTCATGTTAATGTTTATGCTGACTAACTGTAGAAGTATGAAGAATGCTTGGCCTGCAGTTTCTTCTTGTGAGGAAACATCTGCTTTAAATTATTTAGTTTCTTCCATTGTGCTAGTTACTTCTGTCCATTTACAGTGCATGTTTATGACTTGGAATGTTGTTGTAAGCCCGTGGACCAAAAAGTCGCAGGCAATATTACCACAAACACTCTGGCTGCAGCAGCAGCAGCAGATGCCTGGGCCAAAGTGCAAAATATCATTTTGGCTTAGCTACAGCAGCAGTGTTCAGCAGTGATCAATATGATGAACACAGTTAGTTGCGTAAGTAACTTTATCACAACAGTAGATGTTCAAATGATTGCTTCTGCCTCTGCCTCCATCCATCCCCCTTCTTTTTTTTTTTTTTTTGGCATGTTGTTTATGCCAGAGTGTGGTTGTTTATTTTGCATTCTTTTTAGCATTGTCCTTTCAGGGCTCAGCCTCCATCAAGGGTTTGGTGCCCAAACTTGTCTTTTAGTCAGCTCAGCTTGAGCTTCCTGAAAGTTTGGGTGTGAGGAAGTTGGTCTGAAGCTTTGGAAGTTTGACGGTTGTTCTATCCTTGGCAGGACATAACCCATATAGCTATGTCTACTACAACAGTGATCATTCGAACATCTGCTGTTGTGGTAAGTTTAGTTACACAGCTGCACTTTGCTGTGATGTTATAAAATATTATTTTTATTGTGTCCTTGTATCCCAAGCTAGGCCTAAAATTGTTCTGTACTGATCAGTGCCTTATAAGCATATAGAAAAAAATCTTCTGTTCCACTGGAATATAATTCTCCTTCATTGTAAAACGTTACAAATGAGCGCTTTCGTCTGCTCAGGGCAGACTTCTTCAGATAAAAGAGTCACTGGTACACAGTCTTTTTATATAAAATGAACAAAACCAATAATTCTATTAAACTCACATAATTGAATAACCTTAAAGGCATATAGTACCAAAATCCAGTCCAAACAACTTGAATCAACCAATGCCTCTAAAATTTCTCCCCTAAACAATTCTAAAATACTTGAATATATGAATATTTATTGAAAATGAAATTTATCATATTTAAAATGTTCAATCTGAAGAACTTGTATATACAAAAACATTAAAAAGAGTTGTAAGCCCAAATGTTATACTATGTACAGTATTCATGTTCTTTTTCATTACATTTTGAAAAATTTGCATCATTGTTTCCTTACACTATGATGCAAATTTTTCAAAATGTAATGAAAAAGAACATGAATACTGTACATAGTATAACATTTGGGCTTACAACTCTTTTTAATGTTTTTGTATATACAAGTTCTTCAGATTGAACATTTTAAATATGATAAATTTCATTTTCAATAAATATTCATATATTCAAGTATTTTAGAATTGTTTAGGGGAGAAATTTTAGAGGCATTGGTTGATTCAAGTTGTTTGGACTGGATTTTGGTACTATATGCCTTTAAGGTTATTCAATTATGTGAGTTTAATAGAATTATTGGTTTTGTTCATTTTATATAAAAAGACTGTGTACCAGTGACTCTTTTATCTGAAGAAGTCTGCCCTGAGCAGACGAAAGCGCTCATTTGTAACGTTTTACAATAAAGGAGAATTATATTCCAGTGGAACAGAAGATTTTTTTCTTGGTGTTAGCCCCTTATAAGCATATATCCTAGTTCTAATTTGTCTGAAGCCATTTTCTCAGAGTATGCTGATGTTTACGATAACAGGTTGGGCAAACTTCCAGTTGTGTATTCTATGAAGTTAGACCCAGAGGTCAGTCCAGTAGTCAGACCAGCAAGAAAAGTTCTGATAGCTATCCAGGATAAAGTCAAAGCTCAGTTGGATGAAATGGTGTAAGCAAGGTGTAATTTCTCCAGATACAGAACCAACTGAATGAGTGTCTTCCATTGTAGCAGCCCACAAAAAAGGCTCAAACAAAATCAGAATATGTATTGACCCAAAAGATTTGAACAAAGCATTGAAGAGACCACATCATCCAATGCGTACAGTTGAGGAAGGCACAGCCCCAATACCGAATGCTACTGCTTTTTTCTGTCTTGGATGCAAAACGTTCATTTTGGCAAGTGATGCTTGATCGCAAATCCTCATTACTGACTACTTTCAGCACCCTGTTTGGCAGATATAGATTTCTAAGGATGCCATTTGGAATAAATTTTGTAAGTGAAGACTTCCTGCGTGCAATGGAGCAAATTCTTTCAGGTTATCCTTGTGCCATAACAGTAGATGATTTATTGGTTGGAGGCTATGGTGAAGCAGAGCATGACAGAAACCTAAAGAGAGTTCTAGACAGAGCATGTGAAGTGAACTTAAAGCTCAATCCTCTGAAGTATAAGTTCAGACTACCAGAAGTTACATATGTAGGTCATTTATTTACCAGCACTGGCTTGAGACCAGATCCATCCAAGCAAGCATCTATTCTTGAGATGTTAGCACCAGATAATTTTCAAGCTCTGCACCATTTTCTTGGCATGGTCAACTATTTAGGCAAGTTTATACCAGACTCCAATGAGTTGACAGCACCTTTAACAGAGTTGATGCACAAAAATGTTACATGGTCTTGGTTGCAACAGCATCAGATGGCATTTGAAGACCTTAAGCAGAAAATTGCCACCCCACCTACATTAAGATACTATGATGTCAATAAACCACTCACTCTTTCTTGTGATGCATCAAAATTTGATCTTGATGCAGTTATTCTTCAGGAAGGCAGACCAGTAGCCTATGCATCTAGAAGCCTTACCCAAACTGAAATGCAATATTTTCAAATTGAGAAATAACTTTTGGCAATAGTATTTGCATGTTCAAAGTTTCATGATTATATCTATGGTCAAGGTATTCAAATTTAAACTGATCACCAACCTCTAGTTATTATTTTAAAGAAGCCTATGCATTCAGCTCCAGTGAGATTACAAAGAATGATGCTCAAATTGCAAAAGTACAACTTCAAAATGGTCTATACAAAAGGCAAACTTCTTTATTACCTTTTCCAGATCCCCCAGAAATACAATGGAACAGCTTGACACAGAGAATTTTGACTTTGATGTAATGGAAGTGCGTAATTTTTCTACCATGAGATGATGAATTGAGAGATCATGCAAAGACTGATCCAATTTTGCAAAAGCTCAATCACTAAATTAATGTCAGATGTCTGTCAAAGCAATCTAGTGTACCACCTGAAGTGCAAATGTATTTTCCTTACAGAGATGAGATGTTGATGTAAGATGGCATTATTTTCAAAGGTCCTAAAATTGTTGTTCCTGCTTCCTTACAACTTGAATATATCCAGATTTTGCATCGTGATCACCCAGGTTCCGAATCTACCAAAAGAAGGGCTAGAGAACTAGTACTTTGGCCTTCTCTAGTAAAAGACATTGATAGACTACTTTCTTCTTGTTCAGTATGCAATGCTACACATTGGCAATGAGAACCACTTCAGCTAAGTCAAGTTCCTGATCTATATTGGTCAATCGTAGCCACTGATATATTCGAGTGGAACAATCAGCATTACTTAGTATTGGTAGACTCTTATTCGGACTGGGCTGAGATTGATTTACTACCTATTCTGACATCCACTGCTGCTATTATTAAGTTGAAATGTCATTTCTCAGTCCATGATAGTCCACACAAAGTTATTTCTAACAATGATACTCAATTTGCTAGTCAGTTGTTTCAGAAATTTGTAGGAGAATGGGACTTTGTCCATGTTACTAGTAGTACAGAATATTCACAGTCAAATGGACTAGCTGAACGTACAGTGCAGAGTGCAAAGCAATTACTTGAAAGGTCAAAGCGTGATAATACTGATGTTTTTTTTTTAATTTACTTAATCTCAAAAAGATACCTCATGATGATAAACTTGGCTCACCTGCTCAGAGACTTCTATCCAGGCAAACCAGAACAACATTGCCTATTAGTTCCAGTTTATTGAGGCCTAAAGCTAAGAACAATAGAACCATCAGAGGCCAGTTATTTAGGAAGCATTCTTTCCAGAAGTCCAATTATGATAAATTGAGCAGATTTCTTTATCCATTGAAAGAAGGAGAGACAGTGAGGATACAAACGGTGAAAGGTTTCAGCCAGATTGGTCAGGTAACATGTATATGTACCAAGCCGAGATCCTACTTCATAGAATCTGAGGGTGTAGAGTACGAGAGAAATCACAGACATCTTCTTCCTACACCAGAATCGATATCGCAGCATTGTTCTTGTGATACGCACTCTAGATCTCAGAGCAATCTAGACAATGTTCCTGTTCCAGAATGTGTCTTAACTTCTGCCTCCATTCCTAATGATGTTCCTGATGTCCCTAAGGTTGAGCATTCAGCAGACACAGTTCCAGTTGCTAAATCTAATATTAAATTTTATGTCACATGATTTGGTCGTATTTCCAATACTAGTGTGAAATACACAGTGACCCAGACATAATTGCATATGTGCATCTAGTTCTGTATAATTGCATGACAAAGAAGTATTTATATTAATTGCATGTCAACTGATATTGTCAGTATTGCATGACCTATTTCTCAAAGAGGGAGGCTGTAGAACAGAGTGTGTATACTTTATCTTTAAGAAGTGTTTCCAGGAGTGAAATACCAAGCACGTGTTAAATTAACTGCCATTTTGAGAGTGCAGCCAGAGAGTGAGCATGTCTAAATGTAATAGCTAGTTTGTATATTAAGTTTATCTTAGTTAAAGTTATTAAGCCTCAATCCTGATGTGTTTGTACATAATACAGCTGCTTGAACAGAACCCACAAAGACTCATCTATTACATCCTGACTAGATGAGTGACAGGCATGAATACTACCAAACTGTGAAAACTTGTTGCATGATTTTAAATGTACATTGAACCTCAAAACAATTTGCTGGTCTAAAAGATCACCTAAACCATAGCCATATTTGCAAAGTGAAAGAGGTAAAGAAGGCAGTCTGTAGTTCTTCTAAAAGAGATGTTGTTTTGGTAATGGGGAATCACCATAAAAATGGAAACTGAAACTGTAATGTACCTTATCCCAATATTGTATGACCGAACTGCACATGAGCCACAAGAACTGGAATCATTTTGTAATATTTAATAATTATAATATGTTTTCACTTAGAAATCTATCAGGAAAGGAAGGTGTTTGGGTCTGCTCATGTAATATGTCATTTAGATTTAAATATTGGGGACTTATGAAGACTGTGCATAGCTGTATTTGTTGTGTCTTTTCAAAGTACCATCATTCGAGACAAACTGATAATGTTTTACTATAATGATGCCCATTAACTTTTTGCAGGATGGCAGATGAGTTCTGATGTGTCTTACAGATTACTCAGAGGTGACCTCTGCCTTGTATATAAAGCAATCTCAGATCCTGCTCTAATGGAAATGCTGCACATTTGTAAATCAAATGGTATAAGATGCATTAAATCTAGGGAACTCAACCTAGTATGTGACGTCAACAGGATGCTGGAGACACAGATATGTCTCACAGAGGTTACCTCTCCTCTGGAACAAACTTCAAATTCAGATGAAGCAGAGCCCCTTGCTCACCCTATTTAAGTGTAATTTGGATGATTGGATGAGAAACCACAAATTCACCCCAGGAGTTTTGCCTGTATCCCTCTTGGGCCGAGGTAGTAGTATGGACTTAGTTCTGCTTAATACCTTGATATTCCTGAGAACAGGGGTTGTACTTGGGTAGGCTTGTAAGGGCCCTGTGGCCATTAGTCTAATAACCTCCTATAATCCTATGATCCTATGATTACCAATGTTTACTACAAACTTCCCAAATTACTATATGGAGAGTCAGGAGCTAGGCACAGTCAAACATTACCCATTAACATTTCCCTTTCCAGACAAACTCATAAATTATAATATGTTTAGAAATAATTAACCCAAAAATAAAGTGAACACAACCTCAAAAATGACCAATAATGTTAAGTAAAGGTTGTAGGAAAGTCATCAACAATGACCCGGCAAGGAAATACACTTTATTCCACACACCACAGCACAATGCGAAGCAAAATGTTAACGCTCCAATTCCTATAAATTTTCGTCAATAATAAGACTTCATCAGATGACCATAATACAATTCAAACAGGTTTAAATGATACCCTTAATTAATCTCAGCCAATAAGAAATGTTTATAAAATTTAAAATAACAATAAATTATTAACCCTTGGCTTGCCTTCCTACTATTCAGCCCTACCTAGTATGTACATAAAACATATTATTTATAGATAAATATTGTATGCATCACATAATATAACCTAAAACACTATTTAATCCATTAAAAACACTAAAACCGCAATAGTAAATGATAAAATACATTTTAAAAACATTTTATAAGGATAGCAACTAAATCTACTAAAAAGCTCCATCTGGTGGTCAAAATAGTAAATGACCATACTTAAAACTACCTGAAGGTATAGTATGAAAATAAGAACATAGAGGTAAATCCATATTATAATTTTGCTGCCCTAAGTTTTAGCAAAGCAGCAATTAAAATACTATATGTTTTTATTTTCATACTATACCTTCAGGTAGTTTTAAGTATGGTCATTTACTATTTTGACCACCAGATGGAGCTTTTTAGTAGGTTTAGTTGCTATCCTTATAAAATGGGCGGCCACGGTTGTGCAGTGGTTAGCATTGCCGCCTCACAGCAAGAGGTTCTCCAGTTTGATCCTTGGCTGGGGTGCCTTCTGTGCGGAGTCTGCATGTCCTCCCTGTGGTTGCGTGGGTTTCCTCCAGGTGCTCCGGTTTCCTCCCACATCCCAAAGACATGCTGCAGGTGGATTGGACACTCTAAATTGACCCTAAGTGTGCGTGTGAGTGTGCCTTCTGTGGAAGGTTGGGCGCCGGGCTGGCAACTCGACACCGTAAAACTCCACTACCATTCAATGTGCGGACAAGGCGATCCGCTGTGGTGACCCCTAACCGGGAAAAAGCCGAAAGAAGAAGAGTTGCTATCCTTATAAAATGTTTTTAAAATGTATTTTATCCTTTACTATTGTGGTTTTAGTGTTTTTAATGGATTAAATCGTGTTTTAGGTTATATTATATGATGCACACAATATTTATCTATAAATAATATGTTTTATGTACATACTAGGTAGGGCTGAATAGTAGGAAGGCAAGCCAAGGGTTAATAATTTGTTGTCATTTTAAATTTTATAAACATTTCTTATTGGCTGGGATTAATTAAGGGTATTATTTAAAACTGTTTGAATTGTATTATGGTCATCTGATGAAGTCTTATTATTGATGAAAATGTATAGGAATTGGAGCGTTAACGTTTTGCTTCGCATTGTGCTGTGGTGTGTGGAATAAAGTGTATTTCCTTGTCGTGTCATTGTTGATGACTTTCCTACAACCCTTACTTACATTACTAGAAATAATTAACTTGCTTGCATAACATTTTGATAGAAACAGTAATATGCTGAATGCTAGGAAGGAAACATACATGTCTTCACACACCATTGAAGAGTAGCTGTACCAGCTTTATTAAATCACTTCATCTCAATATAATTAATCTCACTATGTTTTACTAGAGCAAAATTAGATGTTTCACACACAGGTAAACACATTAGTCAAACTGCTTAGAATTAGTATGTGTGTTTAAAAAATAAACCACTGTGAGGCCAAATCCATCCCAAGCATTCATGAAAATACCAAATAATCATTAGTAATTACTGGCAGACAGATTCATAGCCTTGTTCAGCCCTATATGTCACATACAAGGGGATTCTTATCTTATACTTCCATGTACACAGTTAATGAACATAACCATACACATGATAATATGAGCCATGGACTTCTTTGTCAAATGTATGGAACAACTATGATGTTCATTATGCACTACATACAAACCCCTTACCAGATGCTGTCATTAGTGTACCTGTATGCTGATTTATGCAGCTAGTATGTCAAGCATTCAGAGCTGTAACTAGGGTGGGATAAAAAGGGTAGCCACCCTGCAGACAAGCTGTCACAGGATGCAACCTACAGTTATGGGTATGGCATGAATTCTGACATACATTTAAGAACCTTGATAATGCCATTGGCTTCTTAAATGATTAATGACACTGCATTCTCAGTTGGAGCTCAGCATCATAGTAACAGTAGCAAGTTGCTGGCTACATTTATAGAAAGGAGTTCACTGCAACTATAGAACTTCTAATAACTGTTATATATTCTGGTAACTTCTTTTCTTGCTTTATTTAAGATAGGCTTAAATAACAGGGTTGGTGACTTAGTTTATGATACACAACTTTATTGAGGCAAATTCCATTTCTCATCTGAGGCCTTGAGTATGTTGTAACCATAAAATTGAACATTGTTCCAGTTTAGGCAACTGCCCAGGGTGTCAGATGCCTAGCTACAGGTCTGCCACTACTACTACAGCACAGCAGGCATATTTTTAAATTAAGCTATCACAGGAAAACAAATGAACATACAAAAACACAGAAACACACACACACCATACAAACACGCAGACAAATGCACACGCACAGACACACACACACACACATACATACACACACACACACACACACACACACACACACACACACACACACACCTACACTGACAGACAAGTACACGCTGGCAGCTTGTGTGTTATGTGTGTCTTGTGTGTGCACATGTATATGTGTGTGTGTGTGTGTGTGTGTGTGTGTGTGTGTGTGTGTGTGTGTGTGTGTGTGTGTGTGTGTGTGTGTGTGTGTGTGTGTGTGTGTGTGTGTGTGTGTGTGTGTGTGTGTGTGTATGTGTGTGTGTATACACATTTACCCCCACAAGTGTTTGCAAATGTACAGAGCAAATGAAACATTAGTATGTGTAATCTATGGTGCACAGGAATTGGCCACAGTTCATTACCTTTAAATGTATACTGTTGAATATTTCTCCTTATTAGACTTTTGTTCTCCATTAAGGATGTCACTGCCACCCTATTGTTCCAGGCCTTATTGGTTTTTCCTATAGGAAGAACAGACTAAAGTTACTTATTGAAGTAGGAACTATGGAGGAATTGTACTCTAGCAACACACAGGTAGGTTACATAAGGCTTAAAAGTTTTCACATTTGTTTTCACCTAGTCTGTATTCATATATATGAACATACACACATCTCTGTCCATATGTGTACTATTATATGTGTGATTATGTGTATGTGAAGCTACATATTTTTGGGTATTAGCATGCAAATTTGTTTGCTTTATAATGTCATGGAATGACACAGACTACATACCTGTGCCTTGTTTCTGTGCACCACAGCCAGACTTGATAGGTAGGAACCTATATCAACAGCATTCCCAGTGTTGTGTTTCTATGAATCATATTTGTACTGTTTACAAAATATAGAAATTCTTACAAGAGGGAATCTCATATATTCGCAGGAAAACAATGGAAATGATTCTGCCTCTTTGACTTATTTAATCTCC